>NW_026732889.1:0-299196 GCF_028476545.2 Physella acuta | reverse complement strand
AACTTAAACATTCTGCATCTGCTTATATATATATATATATATATATATATATATATATATATATATATATATATATTAATTAATTAATTTATTTATTTATTGATTCATGTATTTTTTTTAATTTTTATTTATGTATATATTTATCTATTTATTTATGAACTTATTCATTTATTTATTGTATTTGTTTTTGTTTTGTTTTTTTAAATTTATTTACTAATTTATATATATATATATATATATATATATATATATATATATATATATATATATATATATATATATATATATATATATATATATATATAGCCTATATATATATATTTATTTATTTATTTATTTATTTATTTATTTATTTATTTATTTATTTATTTATTTATTTATTTATTTATTTATTTATTTATTTATTTATTTATTTATATATATATATATATATATATATATATATATTTATATATATATATATATATATATATATATATCAGATGTGTTTGCAATCGTCGCAATCCTTAACAAGAAATGTAACTGAAAAGTAAAGTTCCTTTTCAGACCAGATGGTCTTTTAATATTCTGTAGGGAAGTTGAGTTACATTTTATCATATCATATTCTTTGGTCTCGGTATATGATGATGTGGTCAGCATTAAGACGATCAGCTTTTACTTTCCCCGACTAGAGTCAAGTACCCATAGGAGCTGAGTAGGCTCAGTGACATACTACGTGATGTTAATAATGCTAATACTATGGGGTTAGTTATAGAATAACTCTCGACTACCTTTAATGCAAGGGTCGGCAACCTTTTGAGGCGGAAGAGCCAAAAGTTACAATTTACAAATCTCCCAGTTTTTAAATGAGCCACTAACAATTTATTTTTCAATATTTGATGGTATTTGATTAGGATTAGGTAACTAAATTTAAAATAAATGCCTTTAAGTATGAAAAAAATATTTATTCATATAAAAACATGTTTCGCACAGAACATAATAAAGTATTTAAGCTAGCTTTACTATGATAATAAAATAAAATTATATAGCTATAGCACCATTCCTACCCAATTTAGAAGCTAAAAACTAAAAACCATGTCACTAAAGTCAAATTAATGCACACTGACACATTAAAAAATGCCTTCAGAATTTAAAAAAATTACTATTCAGAATATTAGAAAAAAAAATGTGTGCACTTAGGTTGTTGAAAGCATGGAACTAGCTTCCAAGAGGCTGGCCACAACACAGTTGTGGAGCTGAGCCTAGTACCCTAGCAGCTGTCTGTATACGATCTACTCCACCTACTCTTAGTGTTTTTTATCTTGTTTAAAGTTGATTTTACAGTATAATAATTTTATCAGTTATGAAAATAAAATAATATAATTATTATGGAACTGGCGAGCCGCATCCTGACACCAAAAGAGCTGCAGGTTGCCGACACCTGCTCTAATGTATAGCGTCACTTTGCCTCCCCCCCCCTTAGTCGCGTTAGTGTTACATTTGTCATCACCATTTTGTGGTACCTCCTGCAGATTTAAAATAGGAGGCCCCTAATTCTTCTTTCCGATGTGTACATTCACTCATTCACAATTATTTAATTATAAATATTTCAAACACATCTGATTTCAACTTTTAACACCTGAAAGTTGAAGTAATTAACAAATTGGTAAACTTATGTAGTATTCAGTTAGGGAAAGTAAAAGCGGCTGGGAATAGTGTTGACCACATTATCCCTTCATATGCCGAGGTCATTGAAAAAGATTGACTCTGTTTTGTGTACTAAGGGGACCGATTAGGATGACCATTTAAAGTGATTTTGTTTAAATAATAAAAAGTACGTTAAAATAATATTAATTAATTACTTCAATTTTTTTTAAATGTACTTAATTGTCTTCTAAACTGATTGGTTTTGATAGAATTGGGAGTTAATATGAGGCACCCGCGTTCATACACGAAGTTGGACTTGTTGTTTAAATCCTCTACCATAATCTAAATAAAGAACGCAGAAGAAGTCTAAATCTATTAAGTTTGTACTATTAATGATGCATACATTGATCTTTTGTAAACCCTCCCGCCTTCCCCCCAAACCCCCCCCCCACCCCTCCCAACCCCCCAGCGCCCCTCTTCTGCTCCCAGAGGCTGGTCCTCGCCTTCCTGGCTTTTATAGGCAACGTCCTGATCTACACAACCCGAGTCAACATCTCTGTCGCCATCATCTGTATGGTGAGGAACACGCCCCTCAACGTCACGTCCGCCAACCTGAGTCACGTCACTTCCGGCAACGTCACGGATGACGTGTGTGGGGGTGACAGCGATATGGGCGTGGACAAGAGCACAAACGATGTGAGAGCAGTTTTTTGTACTGAGCCAGGAAAACGTATACAAAAATAATAATTAGATAACCGTTAACAATAGATCTAATAACAATTTTAAACCTAACCCCCCCCCCAATAAAATACCATCATCTTTTCCTGTTTGTGGCTTAGACAAACGGAGTAGATTAAGTAGAAACAGAGGCGTACCGAGGGGGGGGGGGGGCGGGGGTGCGGACCGCACCGGGTGACACTATTTAGGGGGGTGACACCAAGGCAAAAAATAGCAAAATATAAAGAGAAAAACGATAGTTCCACTTAATAAAGTGATTAATTCGAGTGTTATTCTTTTAAGAGGTGCAAATCGAAAGTTTGAGGGGGGGGGTGCAAATCGAAAATTAAAAGGGTCGCTACGCCGCACCGGGTGACACCTCGCACTGAGTAGAATTCATCGATGACCTCGGCAGAGGAGGGGATAGTGTGGTCAGCATTATGTCCAGCCGCTTTTGTTTCCATGACGTGAGTCAGGTACCCATTAGAGCTGAGTGGACCCAAGGTCGTCCTCGAAACTCGAGCCCGGAATCCGAACTTGAGACTTTCGAGTTTGTAGTTGCAAGCTCTACCACTCCATAACGCCAAAAATAAACACACAATGCCATAAGATTTAGTATAAGGTGAAACGTTAGCCAAACACCAATCACATAAAAGCTATCATTAATCACTACATCGTAGTCTATTCTTTAGAAGAAAAAAAGTTAAACATTCTTAAATTCTTGTTTAATTTATAATATTTTTAAACCTTTGAGTTATTTTCAACATTTAAACAGCATTAAGCAACTACACTCATATAACATATTAAAAAGCACACATCTTTACACTGAGAGTGTCACCCCATATCGTACGAACGAATTGGCATTTTTGGTTTGGTGTCACCCCCTCGACCTTAATATTTTATTATTTTCCCATATCAACAGTTAACAGTATAAACTTATCCATACTGTATGTCTTCGGTAGTACCAATAATAATCCTTGTTCTCCAACACTAGAGAGCTGAGTTTGATTGGAGCAAAAGCACTCGGTCTGAGCTTCTGTCTATGTACTTCTATGGTTACATCTTCACACAGATACCAGGCTAGTCACCATTTTGTTTTATCTCATGCTGATTGGTTCACGTAATTTTAGTTCGCTTTTAGAAAAAGCAATACGATTATACATTATACAGACATAATGTTTGAAATTTCTAACGAGGAAGTACCAGTGTTTCTTCCAGACTTTTTCTCCGTAGGGGGGGGGGGCTTGAAATTTTCGGAAGGGGGGATAGACTTTCTTCGAGGGGGGGGGGGGGCGGACACTGTTAAAAGTATATATTTTCTATATAAATTTCTTTTCGTTCAGGGGGGGTGGTAGACTTTCTTCGGGAGGGGGGGGGGGGGTGAGATGCCTGGAAGAAACTCTGGGAAGTACAGATGTAGACTTCTGTGTAAAGACAAAAAAAAATTATATTTAAAGAGAATTCGAGTCTAGACGAGATCATCCTAGCAAAAGTTAATAGAGACCGCTGCACTTTTACAGTACTGTGACTCATGAGGACAAATCCTACAATCTTCCAGCACAACAAAAAACAGAATTTTATATTTAAAAGTCAAGGCAGTTGTGTTATATAGAGCAGAGACACGGCTAGTCACCAAGACCGGTATATACAAGATACCGATTTTCATTAACCAATGTCTCAGACAGATTCTGAGTGGCAGGATAAAGTGCCTAACATGGACCTACGGAGAAGGACAAGGCAGGAGCCCATGACAGTACAAATAATAAAGCGCTGGGTGGGAGACAGTGAACGTCTCACTCCTAACATGGACCTGTGGAGGACAAGGCAGTAGACCATGACAGTTCAAATAAGAAAGCGTTGGGTGGGAGACAGTGAACGTCTCACTCAAATATGAAACGCCATGCGCTGGAGTAGAACTCCCAGGGAAGGCGGAAGAAAGGGCGCCCAAGACAGACCTGGAAGCGGAGTCTTCTTGAATAGCTGAAGACAGCAAGGATGTCTTGGGGGGTTGCATAATTTGGACAGTTGAAGGTTATGGTTGAGGCCCTATGCTCGACAAGAGTAAAGAGCATTACGTGAACTAAGTTAAGAAACGAATCAAGGCCACACGTCTGCATCAAAGCCAATTCGCCTTGTCCATAAACACCGAGTGATACGCGTAACGTCTAATCGATTCGACCAGCAGGTTTCACAAAGACAAAGAGATAGGGCAGAACTTCCGCCTTTTGAACCGTGGTAGCAGCTTCTACTCTCAAGTTGTGTGTTCTTTGATAAAAAACAATAAAACATACTTTACATTATACATTTGCATAGCTTCGAAAATATGGGCGTCATTTTGCAATGTCTGTCAAATTCCTGTTAGGTGACATGTGTGTTGCAGTTTAATGTCTTCAGGTTTTCCCCCATGTAATTGGTTTGCGTTCAATTATTCATATAGATATATTGCCGACTTGCATTTTTTAAATTTTTACCACCAGTTTCGTTGGCGTCCAGCTATTCATATAGATCTAGTTTCCACGTGCATTGTCCGAATTTTTACCACCAGGTATTTGGCTTGCATCCAGCTATTCATATAGCAATGTCTAAATTTTTACCAGCAGTTTGGCTGGCGTCCAGCTATTCATATAGATCTAGTACTCACTTGCATTGTTTTAATTTTTACCACTGGTTTGATCGACATATTCATATTTATACAAAGTTGAATTGTTAACGTTTATTTGCCCAGGTGGGCAGGGGAGATGTCCAGGTAATTATCTAGCGCTAATTTATTTTGTTTTAATTCTATGTCTAGTTGGGTGGCGTCCAGTTATTCATATAGCGCTTACTTATTTTGTTTTGATTCTATTATCTAGTTGGGTGGCGTCCAGTTATTCATATAGCGCCAATTTATTTTGTTTTTTAATTCTATGTCTAGTTGGGTGGCGTCCAGTTATTCATATAGCGCCAATTTATTTTGTTTTAATTCTGTCTAGTTGGGTGGCATTCTGATATTCATATAGCGCCATTTTATTTTGTTTTAATTCTATGTCTAGTTGGGTGGCGTTCTGATATTCATGTAGCGCCTATTTATTTTGTTTTAATTCTCTGTCCAGATTGGCGGCGTTCTGATATTCATAATATAGCGCCTATTTATTTTGTTTTCTATGCCCAGATGTGTGGCGTCCATGTATTCATGTAGCGCCAATTTATTTTGTTTTAATTCTATGTCTAGTTGGGTGACGTTCTGATATCCATATAGCGCCTATATATTTTGTCTTAATGCTATGTCTAGTTGGGTGACGTTCTGATATCCATATAGCGCCTATATATTTTGTCTTAATGCTATGTCTATGTGGGTGGCGTTCTGATATTCATGTAGCGTCTATTTTTTTTGTTTTAATTCTAGATCTAGATGGGTGACGTTCTGATATCCATATAGCACCACTTTATTTTGTTTTAATTCTATGACCAGGTGGGTGGCTGGCGTCCAGGTATGGCGGTAAAAGAGTCTGGGGTGTGGCCATGTTTTTCTGTGCCCTGTGCTCACTCTTGACTCCCGTGAGTGCTAGAACGCACGTGTACCTCGTGTACGCTATACGTTTTATCCTGGGATTTGCCGCAGTGAGTAGTTAATTAATAGTAAAGACAGTTCCTACTTCAAGTTTTACATCTGTGTGCAGAGTTTCTTCCAGGCATCCCTTCGGGATATAGAAAATATTACTTTTAACAGTGTCCGCTTCCTCAGGAATTTTAAGACCCACCCCCCCCCCTCGAATTTTCAAGTGCCCCCCCCCCAGGAGAAAAAAAGTCTGGAAGAAACACTGTCAGTGTGTGGTCGCCTGCTTACCCGAAAGTATCGAGTTCGAATCCCTAGCTTGGGTTCGTACGACGTCCCTGAGTCCACCCAGCTCTAATGGGTACCTGACTAACATTACGAAAAGTAAATAGCATTACGCATAATACTACCCCAACTTTCCCTTTAAATGCCGTCGAAACTGAAGTAAACGAGCTTTACCGCACCTGCTCCATGGACCGTAAGGTTCGAAAGTGAACTTTCAACGTCAAATTTACCAATTCCATGATATATATATATATATATATATATATATATATATATATATATATATATATATATATATATATATATATATATATATATATCCAATCTTTTCACGTGCTTATGCACACACTCACAAAAACAGCTGTTTTACCATTTTCAATTGTTGTCTTCCTAAATATCGATACAATGTATTTATTGAATCTATTGTGTACACATTTTTTAAAAGTAATTCAATTCAAACTGTTATCTAGGGCGTTACCTTCCCATGTATTCACGCCATGCTTGGTAAATGGTCGCCACCTTTTGAGAGGAGCAAAATGGTTTCCTTCACATCCGCGGGTATGTTCACGTCAAATTCTCATTCATAATATTGTAATCATACGTTAAAATGTACGCCGTAAAAAGAAAACAAAACGTTTTGTAACAAGAATAGTAAAATTAAAATATACAAACAGTAAATTTCTGTCATTTGGTGGTTGTTTAAAGTTTGTTTTAAAATCCGCAAAATGTAAAGAACACTCGATGAAAATTCTACTTTAATAGATTGTTTTTCGTATATTTTAGTCTGATTCATTAAATAAAAATAAAATCTTAGTTTATTTATTTATTTTTATTTATTTTTTTTTTATTTTTTTTATAAATTGAGACCAAAAAAATAATCTTCTTGTATAGTTTGCCTTTATCTAAAACTTCTACCTCATCAATGCTATAGGCACAATCTTTTTCCCCCAGGCCAAATGTTGGGAAATGTTGCAACCTTTGCTATATCTGGGCTACTCTGTCAGTACGGGTTCGACAATGGCTGGGGCTCCATCTTTTACTTGTCTGGTAAGTTAATGTAACATTGTACCGTTTTTAGTTACTTTTTATGGATTATACTTTTTAGAATGTAGCCTTTAGGGCTTGATGTTTATTATGACGAAGAAGAGCTCATCAACTCCTATGTCTTCAGCGTCACAGAGGGATTGCGTTGTCAGTTTTTGCCCATCTACCTTTACTTTCCCACCAAAGTTGGGTGGACTCGTGACGTGGTACAAATTTGACTTCCAGGAAACGAACTCAGGAGATTTGATAATTTTGCAATAGCAATGGTGCATTCCACTGCTCAACCACGCCGATGCACAAAAACAGAAAAGATGTTTACTTGTTAACACTTTGATTTGATCAAAAACAGCTCTCTGACACAACCGAGTATTATGCTAAAACCATATACGAAGCTTTCGGGTTACATAACCGACATTGCGGTTGTTTTTTTTTTTTGCACATTTCCTAACCAAATTAAAAGTCTCAGACAGTAGTACATCTGTTGATGTTAGGATTTTTCTTCATTTTCCACTCAATAATAAAAATGTAATCGAACTCTCATTCATTTCCCATTTGACGTTAAGCTTTAGAATTTTCTGTTTCGTCGACGATCGACGATTTCTGAGACTACCCTTGGTATTCCATGAGTTTGCAGACCAATGTCCATGGATACCTGAAAAAACGTGTCATATCTTAGAAAAATCGGTAAAGCGGCCAAAACTGACGAGTCGTATTTTCCTATATATACATTGTAATTTATGTAAAAAAAACAGAGTTATTTTAAAAAAAAAAAAGATTTTAAGGTACTTAACCTCAGTACATCTGGTTATTTTTTTTTTTGCATGCACCTCGATAAATGGCTAGGTCATATGGGAAAACTGTATGACATGTGATTAATTTCATGAGCTTTTATATAAATAATATAACACATCCACCCCACCCCATCACCCACCCCCATCCCCCACCTCCAGGTCTGTTCAACATGCTGTGGGTTGTCCTCTGGTTTCTCTTCACGGCCGACACCCCAGCTAAACACAGGTTCATCACGGAGAGGGAGAAGGTCTACATCGAGGCTTCCATAGGCAGAGGCGACGTCAAGAAGGTAAGGGAGAAGTTCTACATCGAGGCTTCCATAGGCAGAGGCGACGTCAAGAAGGTAAGGGAGAAGTTCTACATCGAGGCTTCCATAGGCAGAGGCGACGTCAAGAAGGTAAGGGAGAAGTTCTACATCGAGGCTTCCATAGGCAGAGGCGACGTCAAGAAGGTAAGGGAGAAGTTCTACACCGAGGCTTCCATAGGTAGAGGCGACGTCAAGAAGGTAAGGGAGAAGTTCTACACCGAGGCTTCCATAGGCAGAGGCGACGTCAAGAAGGTAAGGGAAAAGTTCTACATCGAGGCTTTCATAGGCAGAGGCGACGTCAAGAAGGTAAGGGAGAAGTTCTACATCGAGGCTTCCATAGGCAGAGGCGACGTCAAGAAGGTAAGGGAGAAGTTCTACACCGAGGCTTCCATAGGCAGAGGCGACGTCAAGTAGGTAAGGGAGAAGTTCTACATCGAGGCTTCCATAGGCAGAGGCGACGTCAAGAAGGTAAGGGAGAAGTTCTACATCGAGGCTTCCATAGGCAGAGGCGACGTCAAGAAGGTAAGGGAGAAGTTCTACATCGAGGCTTCCATGGGCAGAGGCGACGTCAAGAAGGTAAGGGAGAGGTTCTACATCGAGGCTTCCATAGGCAGAGGCGACGTCAAGAAGGTAAGGGAGAAGTTCTACATCGAAGTTTCCATAGGCAGAGGCGACGTCAAGAAGGTAAGGGAGAAGTTCTACATCGAGGCTTCCATAGGCAGAGGCGACGTCAAGAAGGTAAGGGAGAAGTTCTACACCGAGGCTTCCATAGATAGAGGCGACGTCAAGAAGGTAAGGGAGAAGTTCTACACCGAGGCTTCCATAGGCAGAGGCGACGTCAATAAGGTAAGGGAGAAGTTCTACACCGAGGCTTCCATAGGCAGAGGCGACGTCAATAAGGTAAGGGAGAAGTTCTACATCGAGGCTTCCATAGGCAGAGGCGACGTCAAGAAGGTAAGGGAGAAGTTCTACATCGAGGCTTCCATAGGCAGAGGCGACGTCAAGAAGGTAAGGGAGAAGTTCTACATCGAGGCTTCCATAGGCAGAGGCGACGTCAAGAAGGTAAGGGAGAAGTTCTACACCGAGGCTTCCATAGGCAGAGGCGACGTCAAGAAGGTAAGGGAGAAGTTCTACATCGAGGCTTCCATAGGCAGAGGCGACGTCAAGAAGGTAAGGGAGAAGATCTACATCGAGGCTTCCATAGGCAGAGGCGACGTCAAGAAGGTAAGGGAGAAGTTCTACATCGAGGCTTCCATAGGCAGAGGCGACGTCAAGAAGGTAAGGGAGAAGTTCTACATTGAGGCTTCCATAGGCAGAGGCGACGTCAAGAAGGTAAGGGAGAAGTTCTACATCGAGGCTTCCATAGGCAGAGGCGACGTCAAGAAGGTAAGGGAGAAGTTCTACATCGAGGCTTCCATAGGCAGAGGCGACGTCAAGAAGGTAAGGGAGAAGTTCTACACCGAGGCTTCCATAGGCAGAGGCGACGTCAAGAAGGTAAGGGAGAAGTTCTGCATCAAGGCTTCCATAGGCGACGTGAAGAAGGTAAGGGAGAAGTTCTACATCGAGGCTTCCATAGGCAGAGGCGACGTCAAGAAGGTAAGGGAGAAGTTCTACATCAAGGCTTCCATAGGCGACGTCAAGAAGGTAAGGGAGAAGTTGTACATCGAGGCTTCCATAGGCAGAGGCGATGTCAAGAAGGTAAGGGAGAAGTTCTACATCGAGGCTTCCATAGGCAGAGGCGACGTCAAGAAGGTAAGGGAGAAGTTCTACATCGAGGCTTCCATAGGCAGAGGCGACGTCAAGAAGGTAAGGGAGAAGTTCTACATCGAGGCTTCCATAGGCAGAGGCGACGTCAAGAAGGTAAGGGAGAAGTTCTACATCGAGGCTTCCATAGGCAGAGGCGACGTCAAGAAGGTAAGGGAGAAGTTCTACATCGAGGCTTCCATAGGCAGAGGCGACGTGAAGAAGGTAAGGGAGAAGTTCTACATCGAGGCTTCCATAGGCAGAGGCGACGTCAAGAAGGTAAGGGGGAAGTTCTACATCAAGGCTTCCATAGGCGACGTCAAGAAGGTAAGGGAGAAGTTCTACATCGAGGCTTCCATAGGCGACGTCAAGAAGGTAAGGGAGAAGTTCTACATCGAGGCTTCCATAGGCAGAGGCGACGTCAAGAAGGTAAGGGAGAAGTTCTACATCGAGGCTTCCATAGACAGAGGCGACGTGAAGAAGGTAAGGGAGAAGTTCTACATCGAGGCTTCCATAGGCAGAGGCGACGTCAAGAAGGTAAGGGAGAAGTTCTACATCGAGGCTTCCATAGGCAGAGGCGACGTCAAGAAGGTAAGGGAGAAGTTCTACATCGAGGCTTCCATAGGCAGAGGCGACGTCAAGAAGGTAAGGGAGAAGTTCTACATCGAGGCTTCCATAGGCAGAGGCGACGTCAAGAAGGTAAGGGAGAAGTTCTACATCGAGGCTTCCATAGACAGAGGCGACGTGAAGAAGGTAAGGGAGAAGTTCTACATCGAGGCTTCCATAGGCAGAGGCGACGTCAAGAAGGTAAGGGAGAAGTTCTACATCGAGGCTTCCATAGGCAGAGGCGACGTCAAGAAGGTAAGGGAGAAGTTCTACATCGAGGCTTCCATAGGCAGAGGCGACATCAAGAAGGTAAGGGAGAAGTTCTACATCGAGGCTTTCATAGGCAGAGGCGACGTCAAGAAGGTACGGCTGGTTATTTTCCTTGGTTGGTAACGCTCTTGTAAAAAACTCGTTGTCAGTGTGGAAGGGCTAGATAAATCAACAGACCTAGATGCAGTGGCGTCACTAGGTCGGGTGTAACCCAGTGGTACCCCATCCCACTCTCCGATAGTTTTAGATTTTTTTAAATTGGTGTCATCCCCTTAATGGTGTCACTCGGTGAGGTAATCGAGGGTGCTACCCCCTCCCCACCCATTCTCCAATAATGTTTCGAGTGGTATCACCCCCTAAACTCCCCCCCCCCATACACACACCTTTTTCTTGTGGCAGTAGTGCCTAAATGGCTATTAGATGTTTAATATGATATAGCGGTCACCGTGATCCGGTGGGAGAGCTCATTTCTATTAACATGAAATTCCCGAGTTCGAACCCCTAGGCAGATAAGGATTGTTCAATGGGAACAGCAACCCATCTTGGAAAGAAAACTCTGAAATAAAACAGTGGAATATAGCCCTTTAGACGATAGAATTATACACCTGGTTTCTTTGGTGCGTCCATTGTCTCCCGAGTTAAAAAAAAATTAAGATTTTTAAAAAATTGTATTTTAAACATTGAGTTTGTTTTGTAAAGCAGTAAAATAAGTGTTATTACAAAAAGTTTAAAACATCTTTGTTTACTTTCTGTGAAGGTCAGACGTGTACCCTGGTTAAAAATAGCAACTTCCTGTCCGATGCTGGCTGTCATCATAGCTCACACGTGCACCAACTACGTTAGTTATACGTTGCTGACGTCACTTCCTCTTTTCATGAAAGAAAGCTTACATTTCGACATTAAGCAGGTTTGTCCAAAGCTTGGGTTCTTGTACAGTGTTTCTTCCAGACTTTTTTCTCCGGGGGGGGGGGCACTTGAAATCTTCGGGGGGGGCGGTAAACTTTCTTCGGGGGGGCGGACACTGTTAAAAGTATATATTTTCTATATAAATTATATAAATTTCATTTCGTTCGGGGGGGGCGGTAAAAATTTTTCGGGGGGGCTTCGCCCCCCCGAAGAGATGCCTGGAAGAAACTCTGTTCTTGTAAGATCTCAGGTAGGGAAGTCTCGTAACTTATTGATACTGTGGGGTTTTTTTATACTGCTGGTATCGATGTTACTTGTAAATGTTAGGATAAAAATCGGATCTAAGACTAGAGAGCTAGTTGGGGTAAAGGTCAGTGTTTCTCTCAGGCATTCCCCCCAACCCACCCCCCCCCCCCCCCCCGGGTAAAAAAAATAGATAAATATTAAATTTATCAAGAAAATATTAAAGTCTAAATTACATATTTAATGCTGCCCCCAAAAGTTTCAAGTGCCCCCCCCCCCCTTTCCAACGAGGGACATGCCTGAAAGAAACCCTACAATGGTTAGTTTTATGACACCTTTATCAGCGCACAATGAAGTAGCTTTATCTGCCTGGATGCTATTGGTACAGTGTTAATAGTGTTAAATCTTTCTTTTATTTTCATAGGTGGATCTACCCTATCATATTAATAGGGGAGGGGGTGCTGATATATACACACACACACATATATATATATATATATATATATATATATATATATATATATATATACATATATATATATATATATATATATATATATATATATATATATATATATATATATATATACATATATATATATATATAAATATATATATATATATATATATATATATATATATATATATATATATATATATATATATATATATATATATATATATATATATATATATATATATATTGAAAGTCTAGCCTGACTGTCTCTCCTAATATCCGCCTTTAGATTTACACACATTTATTAGGCGTCTTAACTTAAGAAAGTGATATTTACTTTCTCGTATATACGAAGTATAGAGAAAGTCTTGTAATCGTGCAAAAAAAAATCGAGATTTTTGCAAATCTCGACGTTTTACATCTCACTGATACGGAAAAACATAATTTTGCAATCTTGTCCGTATGTCTGTGTGTCTGTGTGTGTGTGTGTGTGTGTGTGTGTGTCCGTGTGTAAACACGATAACTTGAGTACCGTTACAGCTAGGTTGATGAAATTTCATATATAAGTATTTAATCAAAATCGTAGATCCGTATCAACTTTTGGGCGATTTCCGATAACCGGAAGTGGTACTTTTCCTACTTTGAATTTTTCAAAAGCCTATAACTTGAGTACTATTTCAGATAGATAAATGAAATTTCATACGTAAGTAAAAGATCTAATTCTCTACCTTCTATTAAATTTTGAGTAATTTCCGTTGACTGAAAGTAGTACTTTACGCTACTTCCGATTTCTCAAAAAACTAATGTAAATTTTAAAAGTAATAATAATATTGCGCACTATTATGCGCTTTTTTATTTCGCGTTCACTTGGTGTGCAATTAATTTGTCTACGAGATTTTATTCTATTTTTAAAACTTTAAGTATTTAAAATGGATTAAAAATCATGTCTATAGCCCGAGTTCCCATCCCCTGTTATTTTATATAAGAATATTCGAGAAAGTTTCGGGGGAGATCACTCCCGGTTTATTTTTTTTAAATTACATGTTAAAAATGTAATAGGGTGTGGGGCTAGACTTCATAAAAAATAAAATATATCGACCACAAACACGTAAATTTACTATTTAAAAACGAGGCGTCATACTGTCTGATCTCCCAGAACGGGCTTCTGTCTGCCCTGCCCTATGTGTGCCAGTTCGTCTCTTCTATTGCCGGGGGTTACGCCGCTGACACATTCAGAGAGAAGGGCTGGATGTCTACAAGAACAGTCAGAAGGTCTTTCCAGTTCACATGTAAGTGTTAGTGGGGAAGTCAGAAGGTCTTTCCAGTTTACATGTAAGTGGGGCAGTCAGAAGGTCTTTCCAGTTTACATGTAAGTGTAAGTAGGGCTGTCAGAAGGTCTTTCCAGTTTATATGTAAATGGGACAGTCAGAAGGTCTTTCCAGTTTACATTTAAGTGTAAGTGGTAAGTGAGAAGGTCTTTCCAGTTTACTTGTAAGTGGGACAGTCAGAAGGTCTTTCTAGTTTACATGTAAGTGGGTCATTCAGGAAGGTCTTTCTAGTTTACATGTAAGTGTAAGTGGGACAGTCAGAAGGTCTTTCCAGTTTACATTTAAGTGTAAGTGGGACAGTCAGAAGGTCTTTCCAGTTTACATTTAAGTGTAAGTGGGACAGTCAGAAGGTCTTTTCAGTTTACATTTAAGTGTAAGTGGGACAGTCAGAAGGTCTTTCCAGTTTACATTTAAGTGTAAGTGGGACAGTCAGAAGGTCTTTCCAGTTTACATGTAAGTGGGACAGTCAGAAGGTCTTTCCAGTTTACATTTAAGTGTAAGTGGGACAGTCAGAAGGTCTTTCCAGTTTACATTTAAGTGTAAGTGGGACAGTCAGAAGGTCTTTCCAGTTTACATGTAAATGGGACAGTCAGAAGGTCTTTCCAGTTTACATGTAAGTGGGACAGTCAGAAGGTCTTTCCAGTTTACATTTAAGTGTAAGTGGGACAGTCAGAAGGTCTTTCCAGATTACATTTAAGTGTAAGTGGGACAGTCAGAAGGTCTTTCCAGTTTACATTTAAGTGTAAGTGGGACAGTCAGAAGGTCTTTCCAGTTTACATTTAAGTGTAAGTGGGACAGTCAGAAGGTCTTTCTAGTTTACATGTAAGTGTAAGTGGGACAGTCAGAAGGTCTTTCCAGTTTAGATGTTTTTTTGTTTTGTTTTCTTGTACGAACTTTTTAAATGTAACAAGAGTACGTGTTTTATTTTGGCAATGTACGTCAGTTTTTCTACACTATGACGTTGAACATAAAATGTGCTTAGGTAACCGGCTACATTATTAAAAATTATAGTCATGATTGTGTCTTTCCAGCTTTTGTAGGGACCGCCATTTGTATCGCCAGTGTTGGTCAGATGAGCTGTGAACACCGCCATATTGCCGTGGCTTTGTTGTGTTTGTGTACATCCTTCATGGGCCTCAACAGGTCCGGCTATTGCGCCAATCATTTAGACCTGGCCCCCAGGTACGAAATGTTTTTTTTAAGTTCGCTTTTCTGACCTAGAAAGTACTAGTCTTGTAAATTGTGCAAGAATAAATGACCTGTATAATCCCCTTGATAACTTCTTTGTATATTCATGAATTGAACCAAATTACTCATAACACTATTAAGGCAGGGGGAGGGGGGGGGCGGGGTCGGGCTGTAGCCAGGTCAGTGGCTGGCCCCATAGTCCCGAGTTCGGATCTCGTCCGGAATCATGACTGCAACACGTTTTTAAATTCACCCAGCGCTAATGAGTACCGGACTCATTTTAGGGAACGTAAAGCCGGCTATGCATACTGCTGATCACATCATTTCTTTCATATGCCGAGGACAAGAAACATGACTATGGATAGTTAAATTTGAGAGAAAATTTTAATTACTTCTTTAGTGTTACATTCAATTTTAGAATATATAAGGTATGTGTGCTATCATGTTTATGTTTATTGTGTTAGTCAATGTGTTTTATAAAAGTCTTCTACAAAAAGGAAAAAAGCAACACAAATAATTAAAAGATAACGCAAGAAAACAAATGATTTTTTTTTAAATTTATTTAAATACATTTCTTTTGGCTCCTTTAAATTATTCAAAACAATTAATTTTACAATAATTTTATGTTTCAATTTTTTCTTAAACAAACTGTTGTATTGCAGTTAAAGACAATCTGAACTGGAAAATATTTTGTAATGGTTCGCCTTTGATATTAGATATTTAAATATCAAGACACAGGAAACTTTGGTTATGATTATATCCCTTCATTTATCGTTCCTTTCAGTTATGCTGGGATTTTGTTTGGCATAACAAACACAATAGCCACAGTACCTGGCATGGTTGCACCCATCATTGCTGGTGCTCTGACACCTAATGTAAGTATACGGGGGGGGGGGGGCACACAGAAATACACGTATTAACGGTTGTTGTTTTTTTTTTAATTAAAAATGTGGATTTGGTGAAAGTAAACAAGAAAAATAACACCGAAAGACACGACTTCTCACTGTTTAACATTGACATCTATGTACTTGGCGAAAGTAAACAGGAATAAAATACTTTAAAAAAACTTTTTAAAAAACCACGTTTTTCTTGTGGACTAAAAAGTAGAAAATAAATTTTTCTTTTGTGCTTCCTCGAGCTGTGCAGGTTCTTGTGATGACTGACAAAAAACGTGGGTACGTTCGCCATCAAATTTCCCGACCCATCTGCCCGACCCACGTTTTTTGTCAGTCATCACAAGAACCTGCACAGCTCGAGGAAGCACAAAAGAAAAATTTATTTTCTACTTTTTAGTCCACAAGAAAAACGTGGTTTTTTAAAAAGTTTTTTTTAAGTATTTTATTTTCTCCTTTTTAGTCCGTTGCTACACATGAAAAACGTGGTTTTTAAAAAAGTTGTTTATATAGTTTATTTTCTACTTTATCTAATGACTTGATTAAGTATGACTTGACTAAGTGTTTATAAATACACGGACTAAAAAAATCTTGAGCGACCAGGATTCGAACCTGGGTTGTCGCGGCCACAACGCGAAGTACTAACCACTATACGATCACGGCCAGCGCGCTCACATCGATTGGGGCCGAAGTAACTGTGTCTATAAGCCTCCAGTCTTGTCGGTATCTTTAGAAATCATGTCCTCAATTTTATGGTCCTTGGGGCGTAATTAAATTAAGCTAATTACGGTCTCTAATTGCTAGTTTTTATGATTGCATCTGAAATTGTTAGGCGAAAGTAGCCTGTATGCCAAATTTCAGATCTGTAGAGCAATCAGAAGTGGGCTAATTTTCGATGTCAATTTTAACAACAAACAAACAAATCCACAAACGCGAAGCTGAGTTAAGAAAAACGTGTTAAAAATAACATAGAACTACAAACTTTTGCACTGTTTGACATTTCAAATGTGTTTACTTGGCAAAATTTAAACATGAAAATGTACAGAAACACACATCTGTTTAACATTCATTAGTATGCATGTTGTATAGACAAAAGCTTGTGTGATCAAAGGTGTCAGCTGAGTCACACTACTTTCCCTAAAAAAATCTATGATATCAAGATAAATTCATGAGGGTAAAGTGTTCCTTAAATAAATGTGTGTGTATGGGTATTGATTTGTGTGTTAACGTGTATAAAATATGTGCATGTGCTCTTGTAAATGTACCTGTCTTTGTAAGAGTATATTTGTATGCGCATGCAAAAGTATGTGAATGGGGGGTGGGGGGATGCTGCGGGTGTATTCTACTTGAAGTAATTAAACAGAAACATGATGACGTTACATGTTTTAATATTTACATTTGTACGTAGACATGAAAATCAACCCAAGTACAGGATGATAGCTGTATAGTTCAGCGTCAGTACCATGTTAAGTAATAAGCCATGTTTCTGTAAACTGACTACGGTATTTGAGCTTGTAATCTACACCACACTTTTAGGTTTTGTGGTGTCCCAGTAATCTTTTAATAGTGAAATTATTTGACCAAGGGCGGACTGGCCCGCCGGTTTACAGGTTTAAAAAAATACCTCGGGAACGGTGCTGTAATAGTCATAATAATAATTTGGTGGTATTTCTCCATTTTACCATCTCCGATCTTTCATACCAAAGCGTAAAATTCAATTTGATGGGGGGAAATGCACAAGGAAAATTTCAAAATTGTCAATCTGCGGTTGGGGCCCCTTTTAAAATTTCCCAGACAACTTAGACACAGCCAATCCACTACTGTATCAGACCACCATAAGTGTTAAACTTTCGAACACAAGAGCGTGGGAGTGATACACTGCTCTTTATCATTACATAAATTGACTTTTAATTGAATAAGAAATAAGACCATTGACTCTACATCAACAGAAAAGACTGTGAAAAACACTAAATGTTATTCGCTAAATGTTATTCGCTACAAAAAAATAGGATGGAACATCTTTATATAAAATTTTACTTTCATAATAAAGCTAGGCAATTGTAAGAAAACGTGTTTTAAAATATGAAATATGTAAAAATAATTGGATATTTGCAGAAGTCAAATGATGAATGGAAGAACGTTTTCTACGTCTGCGCAGCCACTGCAGCATCAGGGGCGGTAATCTACTTGATATTAGCAGACGGCGAACTTCAGACGTGGGCTGTCCCCCCTGAAACTGACACAAAAATAACTTTGGCGTATTCCCATGACGCTGAACTTTCCAGAATGCCTCTAGAGAATAAACTGTCCAGACTGCCTCTTGACCAGTATGATAACACTGACCGCGCTGAGGGTAAAGGAAAAGATGATTTCACCAAATGGAATACATCCAGTCCAGCGCCCAACGGGAGCTAATATATAAACATTCAATAGGTTTTTATGTAATCATCCTTTTAAGTTTTAATGGATCTCATTGTGGGCTTTTTTTTTTTTTTTTTTTTTTTTTTTGGCAACCGGTCAATACGCATTTTGTGTTGGCTTTCTTTATAAACTGAAGACTCGAACATAGACCTATTTTTCTAATTGTAAAAGAGTATTTTAGTAATAAATTGTGTATTAGTATTCGAGTTACGAATTCGTCATGTTTTTTTTGTACTGCTTATTTTTAATAAATTACTGACATCTTTGAATATTTCTTAAATATTTGATAACATTCAACAAATACAAGTAGAAATAGAAATGTAAACTTATCGCAACACTAACCCTTAAACGCGGCCTTTCCCTAGACAAAACAACAATGATTTAGTTTAGTTTATTTCAAAATTTTATAAACTGCTTGTTATTGTTATTTGTTGAACGTGTAATCGTATGAAGTATGAAATGATAGTGATACGTATTAATGTTTGTATGGCTACATTAAAACTTGTTCTAAGCATCTGTCAGTGTCAAACTATTCTGATGCTAAATCAGCTGTTTCTATTGGAGATTTTGTCGACTCACTAATAGGATATGAGCAGGTTGGCATTTTACAAAAAGTCTTGAACGGAAATCTTAAAAGTTCTGCATCACAGACAAGCGTTTAGCCTACTGGATCTAGAGAAAATTTGACAGTGCAGTCCATTTGCAGACCAACATGTTTTCATTTAAATTGTTAATGTATTTGACAGCTATGATATAAATAAAAGCTACATCGACAAAATGGCATTTCACCTGGAACTGTGATAGTTACTCAGTCGAGTTGCTGTCCTGTTACCTGTAGGGTTTTAAATGTTACCCAACATAGGCCTATTAACTTATTATGGTACTCAAATTGACCAAATCTAGGCATATGTGCGACGAAACAGTATTTTCTTATTTTTATTTTACAATCCTTTGTTTCTCTTCTTTCTCACGGATCAACCGGCTAATATATCATTATTAGGTAAATATACATAGCTTCAAAAAAGTGTTGACTGGTTAGAAATTATCTAGATCTAGATGTAGGTTCTTTGATGTGTTAAATGTATTAGAAATAATTATTACGAGTAGGTCTTGTGTCAAGCCTACATGATGAGCTTTGCAAGTAACTCTTTCAACTTGGCGATTATTTTACATTTTTAACTGGCTACACCTGACATCGAACTTTGACATTTTACTTTTCAACGCCAACACTCAACACATTGTCTAGATCTAGAAGTCTAGAACTGTATCTTGTTTTAATCTAGATCTAGAATCTAGATCTAGGCGTTTCCCAATTGAATTTTAAATTAATAAAAAAAATATATCAAGTGGCTTGATCTAGCATTCGGTCTAAAATTCAAATCTAGGCCTAATCTTTCGAGTAGTGAGTAGATCTAGCTAGATCTAGTAATACAACAGCAGTCAAGTCAACAGACTGAGACAGTCACAGTGACAATGCCACTTTCGGTACGGACTGTTCTGGTTACCGGTGCATCTCGTGGAATAGGACTGGAATTTGTAAGGCAACTACTAAAGCTCACACCACCACCAGAAGTAGTGATAGCTGCGTGTAGAAATCCAGCATCTGCAGGAAAATTACAAGAAATCGCTCAAACGAATGCTAATGTTAAAATTATAAAATTAGATATTGAAAAAGACGACGACCTAGAATCAGCTTTTCAGGTACTCCTGGTCCAAAGTCAAAGACTACTACTACTAGATCTAGATTCTATAAGTTACTCCAAGTTCTAATTCTATGAGAAATATTATAGATCTAGAAATAAGAGTTATTTATGATGTATTGTAAACTATGAGACTATATACTATAATTTTTATTTTAGGTATAGCAGTACAATTAAAATTTTAATGGTGACTTTACTAATACATACTTATTACAATTTACATACATCATCCACCACACAGAGTTTACAGACCTGAGACCATCGTCCTTAAGAATTGTTATGTATTTTATTTTTAAGCTCCAGTGTAACATCGCCTTAACACTTACAACACATACACAATACTATACATAATCATAGTATAGCATAGAATACATGCCTAGAACACAAACCTGCCACTAGCTAGTTGGTTTCGATGGCTAGTAAAACTAAGATTAAATTAATTTATACTTTTTCACTTTATTAAACTTAAACACAGTATGTCTACAACACAGAAAAAGCCTGCAGCACGTTATGTGTTGTAAATTACCCAATAAATGTGTTTATTTCCTCTCCAGGAAACAAAAAATGCTGTTGGTGATAAAGGATTGAATTTGCTAATCAACAATGCAGGAATTTTTGACAAAAATCAAACAGGAACTTTAAGTACTTTGACTAGAGAACTAATGCAGCATCACTTTAATGTTAATGTTTCTGGTAAGGCTGGTTTTGCTGATGTAATATAGACTTGTAATACTCAGAGGGTTTGTTTTTTATTGTGTACAAACTGTTAAAATGGCAGAAAACAAGTTTAAAATGTCTTGAAAGTAAATTTTATGACACTGCAGCTTTCAAAGAAACATTCCCTCCCCCTTGTGCTTTTGTTTACCAGTTATTAGTGTATGATGTATGGTATTTAGAATTCATTTAGAAAGATTAAAGTTAATTAACATTTATAAGTGCTTGTAAAACTACTTTAAAAGTTCTAATCAAAATAATTTTTTTTAACTTCTTCAAGTTTATATTATTTTTGTAAAAAAACTTTTGCATTTGAAATTTTTAAATTCCAGGGCCATTAGTGGTAACACAAAAGTTCCTTCCCCTGATCACTCAAGCAGCCTCTCAAGATAGTTCAAAAGGTTTCAGTGCCAGCAGAGCTGGGATATTGATGCTTTCTTCTGCAATGGGATCTCAAGAGAGGACATTTACTCAAGGCCATGGAGTTGGTCTTCATTACAAGTAAAAAGCAAGCTTATAGAAACATCATTCATGTAAAACCTAGTGTAGTTGGATTACTTGCAGGACAAAGTAAAAGTAAAGTTCCCTTTTCGAACCTTACAGTCCATGGGGCAAGGGTAGTAGAGTTCACCTGTTTCTGTGACCTCTGCATATGAAGCTTAGCACTACGCCCAGCCGCCTTTACTTTGCCTATCATGAGTTTGGTACATTCTACTGACTTTAACCCGATTACAACTTGAGACTTTCGGATTAGCGGTCTAGCTCTCTCCTGCAAGGCCACGCCATCTCATAGGGCATAATGCTTCAGTTACAATGCCTCTAAAATTTGAGTGGCGCTTTTAACCTTAAAAAAAATAACATAGACTAAAATGTATCCAGAAAGCTATTGATTTGTTGTTTTAATAAACTTGTCCAATAATTTTAAAATACTTTTTGCTTAATCATAGTTTTCAAGTTAAGCCTTACTATAATATAATTAACTTATTTCTTGAAAAAAAATTGCAGTAATTATGTTTTTTTTGTCTTTAGATGCTCCAAAACTGCTCTGACCATGGCAGCTATCATGATTTCCAGAGAGCTTAAGGATTCTGGTATTCTTGTTTTAGCTCTACACCCAGGATGGGTACGCACAGACATGGGCTCGGACCAGGCACCTGTTTCCCCTGAAGATAGTGTCAGTGGATTGTTGGATGTTGTAGGCAAAGCAGGGGAAGATTTAAATGGTAAATTGGTAACTTTTGATGGGGAAGTTTTACCATACTAGTATTTAGGGAAGCATTTAGGTTTAAACATATGCAATGTTTTATTTTCTTTTATTGTTGATTGGCAGTCATTGGAAGAATGTAAACAGAAAAATCATTTTTAAAATGTATAAAAGCACTTTTATACTTTTAGTGGGTGCCTTAATATCTGTTTCCTTAGTTTCTTCTTCATACTTAGCAATTATATTCATAATCTTACTTAATGGGTAAAAGGTGTTTATAGTATTTATACAGGTAAAATGTTTTGAATTTTTAAAACTTTTCTTGTAATTCTTGTTTCATTTTTGTTTGTTATATTAACATTATTTGCTATTATGTTTACTCTTTTTTGTAGGTGGATAAATTTTATTTTAAAATTGTAAAATTAAATTACATTTTAGACAATTTTAACTTCAGGAAATGTTTTGGAAACTTAGAGAATGGAAATTAAGCCTAATTTAACATATTTTTTGTGATTGGCTCGTACACACAATTTACTCAGATTTTAAAGCATTTTAACCTTTGGTTGATTTTATTGAATTGGTGCATTTCTGTGGTACTATACAATACCATATGGGACAGCGTGGTGTAAGCAGTAGAGCGCTGGGCTGCTAACCCAAAAGTCTCAAGTTAGAACCCGGGTCCAAGTCAGTACAACATCCCTGAGTCCACCCAGTTCTGATGGGTACTTAACTCTTGTTAGGAAAAGTATTGATGGCTGGGCAAAGCGCTGGCCGCACCTTCCCTTCATATGCCGAGGTTAAGAAACATGATCTCTTCCTCGTCTTCCCAAAGCATCGCTAGTTGTAAAGAGGATTCTTGTATTTTTAAATACAATACCGTAGGTGCATTATAAAATGGTAATACCAAGAGCCTATGTTTTTGTTTTTACAAACATTTGTACATAGAGCGAGTCACTGGTTGTTAAGTCAAGCATCATTATTTGACTATAAAAGGCATTAAACCAAATTAAAAATACTTCTTAAGGTGCAGATTTTTTCTTGATGACTTTTATGATTGTGATATTGCAAATTCACCCAATAATCATTGGTTGATTTCTATTTCTTCCATTTCATCAGCATTATTCCTTATACAATTGATTGTTGAAGTTTAACTCCTTAGCAAACAACTGTACATTCAATTTATCTTATGGAATTTATTTTCATTATTTATTTCTTCATGAAGTGCATTCTTATTAGCATAATCTTTTGAGTTTCTCAAGACAGCAATTATTTATAAGATGCAATTCATCTTTGAAAACTGCAGTTTCCTGGTTACTAGTCAATAAATAGATGTTATAATTTGATGTATGTCTGTACAAGCAGTTAAAGTAAAGCTTTAATCAGATTATATTTGTCCAATGCCTTACATATTTTTTACATATTAATTTTTTTAATAATGTATGTTAATGGAAATAAATGCATTTTGTTATTCAAGTAAAACTTATTCTGAAAAATAAATCTTAAAATCAAACTAAGTATTTATTTATATTCATTTTTGATACCTATTAACAAAAGTGGAGGGAGCTTTCTGTGACAGCCACATGTGTCTTGGGCACTCAAAGGAAAAGATAAGTAAGATGATTGACTACTTTAAACTACTTATAAATTATTTTGATATTAAAGGTTAATTTTTGAGTGATTTTATCTTTTTTTCTAAGGAGAATTGAGATTAGACCCAACACTTGGAGTTATATTTGCTGTATCTATTGCCACAACTTTTACTGAACGTACCAGCACACATTGCACTTCTTAGACCAGTTAGTGTGCATACTGGTGCAACTCTTCACAAGAGTCATTTAGACCAGGTGGTGCAAACTGGTGCAATTCTACACAAAAGTCATTAAGACCAGGTGGTGCAAACTGGTGCAATTCTACACAATAGTCATTTATACCAGGTGGTGCAAACCAGTGCAGTTCTACACAATAGTCATTTAGACCAGGTGGTGCAAACCAGTGCAGCTTTACACAATAGTCATTTAGACCAGGTGGTGCAAACCAGTGCAGCTTTACACAATAGTCATCATAGACAATAACAATGTCATTGTGAAAGTGCCAATATTGTGTTAATTATTAACAGGGAACTAAATATGTAGGCTATTTCAGAAAGTTTGATGACACACTTTTGCGTTTTAAATAGTAATGTTTAAAAACTGAGTTCTAGCTATCAGCATTTCACATTTTTAAAGACTAAATTGTAATTAAGTATAACAGCAGACAAAATGTAGACCAAGCTCAGTAAATGTGGGAATCGCGGTTTTTATAAACTAAAAACAAAAAGTAATTTTGAGAGGGGAAGGGGTATTTACTATTTTTCGGCTTTGTGACGTCATTTTATGAGAGGAAGTAGGTCTGTGTGGTTTTTGTGACGGTGGGGGATAGAATTCGTTTTAAAAAGTGTGACATCATTTATTGATTACCACTGGAGCGTGGACATTTGATTATTTTTATATCAAGAACATATTCATTATTGTGTAGACAGAACTAGATCTACCCTGGCAGTGTTTCTTTCAGACTTTTTTCTCCACGAGGAAAGAGATGCATGGAAGAAACTCAGTTCCCTAGGCAGAAGCTGAAAATTCGAGGTTCATGGTGGCTCGGGACCTAGAGGACTATTTTTTGTATCCAACTGATGATATCATCGAAGTCTAGTAAGTTTCACATATTAATAAACTGTTGGAAGAATGGGTGTGGGTTTTGTGGCCTGGTGACGCATTTAAATTTATCATTTCATTATTGTCCCTGATCCAAGGTGTAGAACGCAATACACTCATACTGGTCAGACGCCCAAAAAACAACAAAGCTACATTTTAAATTTTAGGGACTACACATCACATATTAAATTTAAATTAAATATTAAAATAGTAACACATAGTCTAGTATTAGTAGCGGCCTATGCCTTTCTACGCGTATCAACCGGCTAAACTCCCGCGGTTTAAAAGTGGGCCAAGTTAATTAAAAACTTAAAATAGAAAATCAACCATAACGAAACGATATATTGAGTCAAGAGACCGGGTTTTGTCACTGTTTACAAGTCCTTAGTGTTAATAATATAAATATAGCTTTGAACGGCTTTGGCTTTTGGAGGAAGTACCGTTTAATTAAAACAAATCTTTAATGGATTTATGTCCACGTACTGTTCTTATTACAGGTGCTTCGAGTGGTCTAGGTCTTGAGTATGTTAAGCAAATGATAAATCTAAAAAATCCACCCGAAATCATTGTTGCTGCTTCTCGAAATCCGGATAGGGCAACTGAACTCCAGCAGCTTGCTACAACACTCGCATCCAACTCAACCATAAAAATTGTTAAGCTAGATGTTGAGTGTGATGAGGACATCGAGTTAGCTTTTCAGGTAGACAAGGCCAAACAAAGCTTTAAATTAATAATATTAATTATTTCTTTATTACATTAGGCTATGATAAAGCGGCTATAGTTACATAGTATACATAGTATAGTAGAGAATACTAGGGCACTAGGCCTATAGATTATAATTATATATTATTTATATATAGTAGTAATATATAGATCTAGAATCTAGCAGCTAGATCTAACGCTCTCTATTCTCTAACACACACACTACACACCCCAAGCAGTACTCAATATCAATACATACATCAATCGTCAGTATTAATAATATTAATTAAAATCATGGACAATATTTTGAGTGTTCCTTTGAAGCCCAGTCAGAACGCCCCCCCCCCCCCCCACAATATATATACTGCAAATAGAACAAATTATAGTAATTATAGTACTTTATGACAGTTTATTTAAAATGTAAAGGCCTAGGTATTAGTTCCCAGTATTAGATATTCTAGAATATCTAGTCCTGTGTCTGAACACAATGTAATGAAATGTATGTTGTAATCATTATTCTTCCCCACCCACCACCCCCCCCCCCACCCCACCCCCCTCCATCCTGAAAGAAACTTCAAACTGTCTATTATATTACATAGATCTAGTAATTGAGAATAAAATAAAAGTAGATATCTAGCCCTACACATAAAGTAAGCAATGAACGTACATATGTTTATTAGATCTACAATCTAGATTCTATAATAATTTGATTCTAGCTATTTAGGCCTAGGCCTATTAAATATTAATATTATAATAGGCCTATTATTTTTCTCTTTATAATTATAGGCAACAAAAGAAGCTGTAGGAGAATTAGGTCTAAATTTGCTAATAAACAATGCTGCTATTTATGACCGATCTAACAGTGGAAGCTTGATTTTACAGACTCGTGAGAAAATGCAAAAACATTTTAATGTCAATGTAACTAGTAAGTGCTAAATAAGTCAGTATCCCACTATTGTATTTAGTAATCAACTTTTGATTGATCAAGTAAAAAAACATAATTGGCTTTTTATTCAATTTACTTTTCTTTAGCTTAATAAGTTAAATCCTTAAGTTAAATTATAGGCCTACAATATAATTTATTAATGAAATTTTTAAAAGTTAATACAAGGAATGAAAGTAATCTCATTTGTATATTGCACAAGTGTTATCAGGATTTTTTTCACTCCCCAATCATACATAAATTAAACTATAGCTTGCTTTTCTCTTTTTTTACCTCAAGGTCCTGTTCTTATTGTACAGAAGTTTCTCCCACTTCTTAAGCAGGCTGCCACTACCAGTAAAGGTTTTAGCTGCAGTAAAGCAGGTGTTGTGATGATGTCTTCTAGAGTAGGCTCGCAGCAAATAGTGTTTGATGATGAACCAGGAGCTTCACTATCATTGCATTACAAGTAAACTGTTTTGTCTGAAGTTTCACTTCTGCTAAGATGTCTTCTCATTTTATTGTTTAAATTTTATTAATACATAAATTTAAAATATGAAGCATGAGGCCATTTTATCATTGAAAGCTGGGAAGCTTGTTATTTTAATTATAAGAATTTTGTAAGAGGTGGTAGAAGGAACCTTGATGACCAAAAAAACAATTAGTTACAAAATGGCCATGTGGTTTTATTTCCTTGAGTCTGGTAAGAGTAGGCATCTTCTTATGCATATTGTATAATAAAAAAAATTGTAATTTTAGAGTCATTCCCATTTTCAATGTTTTGATTATACAACTAATAACATTTTTAAATGCCACTAGCTTCTGGCAGCTTGTTGTCTGTAATTTGATAACTTTGCCCTACTGCTGTTAATTTTCATAACATGACTAGACCACTCGTTGTCCATTGGATAACTATGGGTTTAGGGTTCATTCGTAAATAACGTCAAGCTCTTTTGATGATTTTTATCTTTTCCTATCCATACACACTGTCACACATCATCACAAAAAGCCAAACTCCCATATCAAAAAAGACGTCACACCTCAGCCAACATCATGTTTTTTCTTTTAAAAAACCGATTGTTTTTTTTTTTTCTATTTTATTTTGCTTTGAAGTGAATTTTAGTCATAGTTCTTTGTATAATTAAATGTGTTTTCAAATTAGAATATTTCTCTGAATTTTATTAACATCTTTAAAGAAATTTTTGTTTATGCTATTATTTTAAACAGAATATTGCAGTTTCTGATCTATGTTTAAACAGGTGCTCAAAGTCAGCTTTAAACATGGCCACTATAATGATTTCAAGAGAGCTTAAAGATGATGGAATATTGGTATTTGCAATACATCCAGGGTGGGCCAAGACAAGAATGGGCACAGACAGAGCACCTCTCCAGCCCTCAGAGAGTGTGCAGAGTTGTCTGAATGTTATTGGCACAGCTGGCGAGGCTCTGCATGGGAAGCTCGTAACTTTACATGGGGAAATTCTTCCCTATTAGTTCATTTTAATTCACTGGAAATAACTGATGGAACTTTCTTGTGCAATCAATTTCAATAAGTTTTAGATGGTTTAAACAAGTAAAAAAAAATTTTTTTAAAGGGGGTGGGGCTTGAAAATTCACTATTTTTACCATGAAGATTTACTGATACAAATGTGTGTAAAAGTATTTGAAATTTTAAAAGTATTAATAAGCAAATGAACTACACATATTGTATGTGGATCACCTATTCATTACGTGAATGTACTCTTAAATTATGTTCCTTTGATTTTACTTTCATTTTCATATATACATTCAACAACATATTGTTTGTGTACCTTATAATGAAACAAAATGTATAGTGTAATTTATTCTTTTCAGAAATGTCTGTTATTAATCAGCTGGTGATGTTTCAAGTTTGAAAGGTGGTTTTAAGTATGACAAAGCATTTATTTATAAACAATAGGAATGATGAAATGGGTTAAGGTTTAAGAGCCTTTTCACTTGGTTATTTGGATGGGAGGTTGGTGTGGTGGGTTAACCTTAGTTTTGTGGAACAATAGTGGTTGGAGGATAAAAAAGTTTTAATAATAAATCTGATGTAAATTCCAACTATTGCTAAATAAAGCAAAAACTGATGCAGGGCAACATAAGTTAATTATTTGTGTATAGCAGGGGTCTCCAAACTACGGCCCGTGGGCCAGATGCGGCCCGCTGCGTCCTCTCATCCAGCCTGCGAAGCTCTTTTAGTCCATAGAAAAAAATGTTTGTTGAAGATGGCTGAGGAACATTGCCTAGAAAATTGAAAACAATGTGAAAATGTAGCTTTGGGTGCAAATACCATTGCCCGCCGTTTTGCAGACATAGGTGAAAACATTGTGACTCAAGTAGCAAAAAATGTATAAAGTTTCACCATTTTTCAATTGCAATGGATGAGTCGCTGGACAGCTGTTCTACCTTTCAACTGCTTGTGTTTATTAGAGGTGTGGATGTAGACATGAACATAACACAAGAGCTGGCTTCCCTACACAACATGTATGGCATTGTTACGGGGGAGGATATATTCCCTGAGTTAAAAAACATTTGCTGATTGTAACTTGGAGTGGATTAACCTCATTTGCCAGACAGTTGATGGAGGAAAGAACAAGAGTGGCACAAAGAAAGGTTTGGTTGGACAAGCGAATGAGAAAAACATTCTACAACCAATGTTCCTGCACTGTATTATTCACCAGCAAGTTTTGGACATTAACAGTGTACTGAATCATGTGGTGAAGATAGTGAATTTCATACTGTCACATGGGCTCAACCACAGAATGTTCAGAGACATGTCAAAAAAACAAACATGGAATTGCAAGATTTACCATATTACACAGCAGCAAGATGGCTAATTTGTGAGAAAGCTCTGAGCAGAGTATTTACGTTAAGAAAGGAAATAGGTGACTTCCTTAAAAGTAAAGGCAAGCCACAGCCATTAATGTCTGATGAAGAGTGGGTATTGGCATTGGCCTCTGCTGCAGACATAACTAGTCATTTAAATTTTCTGAACCTAAAACTACAAGAGAGGGAAACCTAGTTTCTGATCTATACACCCACCTAAAGGCCTGCATATCCAAACTTGTCATGTTTTTGGAACAAGTACAGGCCAACAACTTGACGCACTTTCAGCAGTGCAAAATCCTCATGGATGAAACAATCACTGAGTTCTCCACGTCATTTGCATGTGAGATCATCAAAGACATCAGGCTGCAGCAGTTTCAGTAACTGTTTTCTGAATTGGATCTAAAGACAGAAAAAGTGAGTCTGTTTCAAAACCCATTTGAAGCTAATGTGGCCAGTTGCCCAGATGAACTGCAGCTGGAGGTGCAATTCAATTTGAATTGCAAGCAAATGTCATCATTAGAGACAAGTTCAAAGATGGGCGGGTGGGTTTATAAGTTTTTGCCCATGGAAGACTTTTTTAATATTAAAATTTTTGCATCAGAGTACCTTTCAAATTTTGGAACAACATACTTGTGTGAACAAACATATTCTAAAATGAAATACGTGAAGAATAATTTGAGAGCAAACCTGGACCTTGATTGTGTTAAAATTTGTATATATTTCTATATAAATCATATTTTGTTGGCGGGGAGGTTCGTGGGGGGTATGGGGGGAAGAAACTGGCTCCTGAGCTGATATTTGATAGCCAATGCGGCCCTCAGGCTGAAAAGTTTGGAGACCCCTGGTGTAGAGTAACTTATATAGGCCAAATTTTATACAGCCACAAATCCACATTTCAGTTTGTTCATCGCTCACTTAACTTGAAGAACGTAAACATTTTTTAAAGGTGAAAAATATTGACTTAATTACCTGATTACTGCTTTTTAAATGTGACCCTATTTCATGAGCAGGATAGATGTTTTGTAATTAATATAACCTATTTATTTTATGGACCAGTTTGTTTCTCTTCCCCACGCCTATGTTCATATTATTTAATATTTGATTTTATTGTATCTGTAGTTTAAAATGATGTAGGCCTGCACTTGTAAATTAAAATCATTATTTGAATGAATACTTTGTATTTGAACATATTATTGTATGTAAATATGCCTTCATAATCTATGGTTACTGATATTATAATAAAATCATTTCAACTTGTTTGCTTAGGTGTCTTTGTGATAATGATCAAACTATTTCATAATTAGTTAAAACATAGGCCCAACAGATATTCAATAACAAATTTAGAAAATGAAGATGGAAACACTAAAATTTGTATTCTTTAATAGTGAATTGACCTACAACAAATTATTAGAGATTTTCTTCATGTAGAACTTGAAAAAGGTTTGTCACCACACAAACTTCAGTTTATTTACACATTACAGTATTTGATAGAATTTCAATGAAAATCCAGCAAACAAGTTGTTTGTAGCAGTGTGACAATCTGTCCTGCATACTTATCTATCATACATTTCTTTTGTAGCTGCATTTTCTGCATAAAATTTAGCCCTATTACTGGGATCAATTATGTACCATCCTTGGTAATCCATCCTTTCTTGGGACAGGAACTGATATCTTTTTTTCATTATTCTTTTGTAAAAAAAAAAAGTACAGAAAATAATCAATATAGCATTTTTTAAAAAGTATTAGTATTAACTAGTTAAATTAGTATTAACATTAGTTACATTAAGTACCTCAAACCGGGGGGGGGGGGGGGGGGGGGGGGGGAACTTGCCACTGGTCTACAGGGAAAAATCCCTTAAGTACTGTGTTGTAATAGGCTTATTACCTATTGGTGTTTTAATTTAAAGAAAAATTATTTGTTGGTATTCCTCCATTTCCCTTCCTTTATGCCAAGGCATAAAATTCAATTCTTCTCAAGACTCGTCACTTTACAAGCATTAAAAAAATATTTAACCTTCCCCTGAAGTACCGAGTAGAATATTTAAAAGTACAATACTTTCACTTGCCCCATTGCTTGTTATGGAATAAACATTTGAAAAAAAATTTTTTATAAAATCGTAAGTTTAACCTGATTAGAAATCTAGACGTGTCTGATAAATATTTGGACATTAAAAAAACTGAACAAGCCTGCCAAATATCAAAGTGAAAATAATTATAGGTTCAGTTGCTATAACATACAGTATTGTTTGAATATTAAAAATAAAACAATAGACCTAAACAGTAATGACTGCACAGTGAATTTAAGGCAAACTGCAGAAACTCCAGCCTAGACCAACATATATAATAATTTTTTGTTTAATTATTTTGAAACATTTTATTAACACACTTGCTACATTCTTATTAAATTTCTACATCCTTACTTTCTATGTGCAATTAACAATTGTTCCAAACAAAAATATCACTTATTTTAACCTATATCAATACATTTTATACATGGCTTATCATATTCTGGCTTGAAGACTGATCATAAATTAATAGACTACTTCTGCAAAACGCGATGGTGAGACAGAGTAAGTGTTAAAAAAGTGTTTGGAAATTTTGATGATCCAACCTCATCATTATTCATATTTGTACATTACAATAGCTAGCATCATAGAACATATTGAACACAAAATTCAGGGATACAGCTACAAATTTACTGGATAATTTTTATCAAGTTACTAGCTTTAAAAACACTATATTTCTATAGCTTTTTTAAAAGTCTCTAAAAAATATATAGTCAAATAAATATACAGACAAATAAATAGAAAATGTTGATTCTCTGAATATGTGTACATTCTGAAATGATTGTGTTTAATAAGCAATGTACTTTTACAGACATAACCTTTAAATTTTAAAAATGACACTTAAGGTTTGACCAAAATATTTTTAAAACACTAGCACATGATGCACATGTCTCTTTGTGATATCTAAACAAATTTGATATCCACAATCTTAGAATCCCGAGTTCTATTATGTAACAAACAAAAAAAAAACCTGTAAAACCATAATAAAAACATTGGTTTGAGGTACCTAATTACATACACAAGTATGTATAACATAATTTTAAGTACACTGGGTAGCCTTACGTAACAAAAATTCCTTTTTTAAATAAGTAATTTCAGTCTAGAAGGAAGGGCTGATCTGTCTGACTACAACATGAGAATGGTAAGCGAATCACAGGATGCCCAAGCCCAGTAAACAGCGCCAGGACTTTAAATCTATCCCAGCCATCTCACAAAATTTTGGTTTGCTGGATCTAAAGCTTGTTTTCTCAGTCTAGAACAGTGGTTCTTAACCTGGGTTTGATTGAAACCCAGGGGTTCAGTGAGGCAGGAGGTCAAGACACACCCAACTCCTGTGAGTCACAATTGGATTTTTCTCAGCGAGGACAATGGAATATTAAGAAGGGTTCCATTAATGCGCATCTGAAACTGGTAGTGTTCAGTACCTAATGCAAATCTGAAACTGGTAGTGTTCAGTACCTAATGCAAACCTGAAACTGGTAGTGTTCAGTACCTAATGCAAACCTGAAACTGGTAGGGTTCGGTACCTCCAAAAAGATTTAGAACCACTGGTCTAGAGGGAAGATCAAGTAGTTATCTGTTTATAGTTTAAGTGGATTCAGCCTCTCCACAAGGCTCAACCAAACTTAAAACAAAAACAGCTTCAAGACTCCATCCCAGTCAACTAATCTCATAAAACTTCAGTTTGCTGAAGTAAAATTTTAAACGTGTTTTAATAGGATTAAATTGTTTTTTTTTTGGCTAAATTGCCAGTGTACTTTTACTGTTTTAAAAAACCAAACCATCTCTAAGGAAGATTTTCAACTGAAAAGGTATTAAAAAACTAACCTCCAGTATCTCTTCTGTTGGCTCTCATGGAGAAAGTGCAATGTTCGCTCATACTCCTTCTGAGGTTCTTCGTACACATATTTTGCCAACCATCTCTTAATAGGTGACTGGAAAATCAATTTGTTAAATAGTAACATACTTTCAGGAGAAAAAAACAACTTCTATTTAACAACATCATCATAACTAACAAAAATGTAAACTGCATTTATAAAACCCAAGTCTTCTATAAATTGGCAGTTTAAATAACCATTTGAATATTTGTTTTCACCAGAAATGATGGTATTGCACAAGTTTTAATAATCACATTACTACAGCCTACTAGCTTAACTAAAGGTTTGTAAAGTTAGCCAGTAGCTTGTTCTTTATAATTTAAAAAAAAAGGTTCATTAATTACTAAACCCAGAACACATTTCTTTATTTGCTCTTACTGTGTTAATTACGAATAGTTAATTGCCATTAAAGAGTGTTGTAATTAGCATAGGGTTGGGAGCTGGGATTAAATAAAGTTTTAATTTTAGTTGAAAGTATGTCCATACAATTAAATTGTGTAATTGCAGGATATAGGATGGTGTGGCCTAATGGTAGACTGGCAGTCTCAAGTTATAATCCAGGTATAAGTCAGTAGAATGCCCTCAAAGCCTCCTTCACATTTTACTACTATATATGCTGATGACTACAACAATGCTTGTCTTTAAGTACTAGCCCTAATAGCGGACAATGAGTATTTTTTGTGTAAGCAATAAATTGGCTGTGTAATGAGTTTTTTTTATATTGAAATTGAAACAATTTTTATCACGTACAACTAAAATTACATGTTTCAAAAGTATGGTTTACAAGAATTTAAACATCAAGTATGTTTTAAAAATGAACCTGAATTAAGCTACACTGTTCACTAGTTTAAGGATGAAGGCTATAACAAGACCACCAGAGCATTGAAGGAAAATTAATGATGTTGATTTTTGTGAAAAGTTGTGGGATTATATGTATAACCATATAGTTTATATAAAATAAATGCAGTGTTACGGTAAAAAGATATTTAAGAATACATAAAGTACATTTTCAAATAATTTCTGACTTTCAGCCGTATTTTACCAAAGGGAGGTAACTATACATTATAATTAAAAACACAAACTTTGTAGTACTCCCATTCCTTTGGCTCATAACCTTCTGGAATCTCAGACAGTTCTGCTGGCCCTGAAAGTATGTTTAAACTATCATAACATGGGCTATGGTACTACTATTAACAAATCAACTGTAAAGAAATAGACTAATAAAACCACTAATTCTAGTGCATAAATGTATAGAAAGTCTTGAATTCTGATCTAGGGCTTAAGTCACTACCTGTCCATTTAGCTCTGATGGGTAACAAACTAAGGCAGCTGGGCATAGTGCTGACCATCTTATCCCTCTGTTTGCCAAAACAGATGAACTCTACTTCATCTGCCCTATGTGTCTTGGGCACAAAGGGAAACTATAATGGTGATGTATTTATTGATGTCTAACTTACCAATAAATAAGTTTATACAAGTAATATAAATTTATTTGTGTCTAACTTACTAATAAATAAGTTTATTCAAGTAATTTGAATTTATTGATATCAAACTTACCAATAAACAAGTTTATAGAAGTAATAGTAGCCATCATGGGCACAAGTCCCAGCATCAGATAGAAGATCTGGAAAATAAAATTAATAATGTGTACACAAGATTTCAATTAAACTTCAATTCCAGACTTTCAACTTCATAAGTATGAGGGAATGTATTATATTCTTACCATTGTCAAAATACTTATCACTAAACACTTTAAAAAATGTTATGAGTTGTAACAAAGATAGGGAGTTAGGAGCCTATTTGCAGAAGGAAAATAAGGGAAATACAGGGGTTATGTCCAAGACCTAGAAATTGCTTTCAAGTTTAATTGATTTAATAATGGTTAATTTCTTTCTTTACAACTTATATACCAGCACGACAACATGATAACTCAAATACAACAATAAACCTTATTTTTCTAATCTATGACCTTCATAAGAAACATTGATACTACTAATAATAAAATATATACTGTATGCAATTAAAATGCACTTTAATAGGTGCAAAAATCTTTACAAAGTAGGCTTACAAAGTCATCTTTAAATCGTGTCCAGTCAAATCTGGAGGGAATAATGGCCATTCTGGTTTCATGTCCACCATTTCGAACTGATACTGAAAATTTCAAAAAACAAACTTCAATCAATCTATCTGCAACTACAACAGTGCAGAAAATTTAAATTTTGTAATTACTGCACACGTAGCACAATGACCTTTGAACACAGTTGGAACACGCCTTACAGTATTATTCTAAACTGCTCTAGAATAAACACACAATGCAGCCAAATTTAAGTAATAATCTTTAATTTATTATCAGTATTGCAATATATTGCTATATTAATGTCATTGTTGATATGTGGTTTGAGATGAGTGAGCCATCAAACTTGCCATTTTCTGATGCTAATGGCTTCTAAAACCGAAAGAGCCTCTTGAAAAGCCCTTTAATCTTGTGAAAAATAATGTCATCCTGTAGGTGTAGTTATGATTACTTGATCAGACTTGATCTAATTTGATCACATTGTGTCTAAAATTGTGCCTTTCTATTTTCCCATAATTTTGCAGTTGTCTCGCATTTATTCTCACATTTTACCGCCTTGCCATTTTGTATGTACTGTATTAGTATTTTATTTAGACCTAGCGAGGCTAATATAAATATATATAAAGAGTACAGATTCTAGGGATGATTTAAGATAGGCCTACTGATGTCCAATAATAAATAAACTCTTCAAAAAAATAGGTGTGTTAGGTTGAAGCTGCTAGTAATGTTAGTCATAATATTTAAGTATTGTAATCTTGACTAATTAGGGTTAGGCTTAGGGTAGGACAAAGCTAGGGTCTCGGTAAGGGCAGGGATAGAATTAGAGTTGACTACTGTTGACGTAGTGTATTTTAGTTAACTATGTAGTATGTTATTACCTAACAACCCCCTTTATTTGGAAGATTCCATTATTGGACACTTTCGTATAAAAAATCGAAGTGTCTATTCCCAGTCAACTGTGAATAGCCGTATATATAATGGCTTTTTGATACATTTAATGATTAATGTTTAAAAACCATAGAATTACCATGAAACTGACTGATCGAGAGGGTATGTGAGTGGCTGTAATGCTGGAAGGTGCGGATTCTAAATGAACAGATGGGCCTATCTTAATCTTTCCTTAAACACTTATTGTAGGACCCTCAATTGTGAAAATTTTATTTTTTTCTCCATTATTTACGTAAGGCAGGGTTACTTTTAATTAGTAAACTTTAAAATTACTTTTGCTATTTTTCTTTTCTTATGCAACATGATTGCAGGCAAATCTTCAAAAAAAAAGTTCCCTTAGAGTTTTGCTAAGAGAAAAAAACAACTTGGGAAAACTGTGATGGAAACATACTACATACTACATACATACTCATAGTCTAGTCATTGGATAACTCACTGATTAAATTTTAAAAGGGACTTGCTATGGTAATCTATCGTTTTGGGTACATAAAATCGCCCGCGACTTGTAATGTACGAAAACGTTACCTCATTGTCAAGGCTGTAATAGAAGTATATTGTGATATGTTTGTGTCAAATATTATAGATAAATGAATAATAAACCTAAATCAATGGCTAAATATATCAATATAGGCCAGAAATTAACTTTAAACAGCAGTGTCTGCAAGCAAGATTTGCTATATAAACAGCCGCCATTTGTAAAATAGTGACTTCCGCCTGAATCTTGCGCTATAAGTCTATAAAAATAAAACTTTAACAAGATGGCTGCTATAGTAAATGAGCATGGTTGCATCTGTTGGAAACATCGCTGGTGTTCATTAATTACTGAAAAGTTTTAATTCAATTCTTTAAAAACAGGTACATAAATGAAACAAGGAAACATTTTTGTATTTTAAAAAACATAAATCCTCCTCAAAATGTGAAATAATTATTAAAATTTAAGGAGTCACCTGGTTTTCACATTACAAGTCGCGGGCGATTTTACGTACCCAAAACGATAGATTACCCTTGCTATTTCACCTAACTTAGGCCTTAGGCCGCGCTTAGGCCTAACTAAAAACTATAACTTCTGGCAAATAACTGCTATTACTATACCAATAAAAAAACTGAATACCTTGTCCTAATAGTTGTGACTGTCTCTGAATCGGCGTCTGAATGAGTCTATTGTTCACTATCCTAAATCCTTGCAAACAAGGCCTCAAAATGCTCATACCAGCCATGGGTATGACCTGTCTGTAAAAACACTACCAGAAGGAAAACTGTAACCTTGATTGTGTATGTATTGTAGTCTAATTGCACATTTTCTGCGCTCTATCTGCTATTTTAACAATTTATCTTAACTCAATAACGAAAGTGAAAACGGAAGCTCAATTCAGGGGGCAAATTCGGTGTGATAACTAACCATAACTGACGATAATCAAGGTGTGGATCAACAAACTCTTTATTTTAAAATCTAGAAATTAAATCTAGATCTACATTTAAACTATACCTTAGAATGGCTTAAGGCTTAAATTAGATCAAAGGACGGGCAGACAGAGTCAAAGAAAGTGACAGTCAGTCAGTGTGTTGTAGCGATCATCGGATCAGCTGCTTGCAGCTTGCCGAGCTGCTGGCTACCGCTGCGATAAGGCTGCAAGCCCGAACGAAAGAAGGTCTCGATCATTAGATTCTAGTTCTGACTTCTAAGCTAGTTTCTCCAACTTTATTATAAAGGAATTACAGTCTAATAAATATATCTTATGTGTGTCATCCTCATCATAACTCAAGTTCTTGGGCGATTCTTGGGGGTTTATTTTTGCACAAAAGTTTATTTTGAAATATTTTGCCTGTCCACATTTAATAATTTTAATTTATGATTTCAAAAAAATAATAGCCTATCTAATATCTATGCGCTATACAGGCCTGTAGTGACGTATAGTCTATTATAGGTAGTAGGGGGTAAAACTCCATTTTAGCGTATTTGATTCCCTGCTTCACGTTCACCTCCAGTTGAGCGTAATTTTATCATAAACACAACCAAAACACACAAAAACATTAGGAAAACTCTAAGCCTATTTCTTTATGAATTTTAGTTTTAGATAATTTACTTTTGTCAAAACTTGAGAAAAATCCAAATTTAGAATTATTGAATGTCCACTATTTTGTTTTTTTTTCTCTTAAAAGTGTCAGTTAAGATTTCCATGGCAATGAGTAAAGTACTAAACTCATAATTGCAAGGTGGTTAAGTTTGTATTGTTAAAAGTATCTTGCACGCATAATACTATAAATAAACATATGAACTCACAATAACCCCAACACTGAAGCCACCACAATTTCAAATAGCAATCGCCCAAGCTATGACGTATGCTGATAATTTAAGTCAATGTGAACTCACGATGAACCCTCAACCGTGTAGGGATTTTTCTCACGCCGATGGGTAAAGTACCAAACTCATAATTGCAAAGCGTTTAAGGTTGTATTGTTAAAAGTATCTTGCCCCCATGATACTATAAATAAACATATGAACTCACAATGACCCCAACACTGAAGCCACCACAATTTCAAATGGCAATCGCCCAAGCTATGACGTATGCTGATAATTAAAGTCAATGTGAACTCACGGTGAACCCTCAACCGTGTAGGGATTTTTCTCCTGCCGACGATCACAAACTATTTTATTGGAACTGTAATGCTTATTTATTATGTTTTTTTTTACCTTTTCTAATTAAAACACACATTCATAAAAAATAAGTAGATCTAGATCTAATCCTAGTGTTTTCTAAATGTTTTTGTGTGTTTTGGTTGTGTTTATAATAAAATACACACAACCGGAGGTGTACACGAAGCGCCGAATAAAATATGCTATAATGGAGTTTTACCGTAATAGGGTTGTTGGTACCGGCTGAGTTTGCGGTAAAAACATGACCCAAAATCTCCCATTACTTTCTTATTTGGTTTTGCATACTAATAAGTTTTTAATTTATAGTAATTAATTAGTTAATTAAGTTTAACAAGTCATTTCCTAATGTTAATTAAAAGGTAGAATGGTTTTCCCCTTGTTTTAATGGTTTTGCGATCTGATTGCATGCTGTCTCTGCTTTGGTCTTACCCCTATATAAAGGTTAGTTTCAAATGCGTTAAAAACTCGTTTTTTGAAAAGTTTCCTCTTAAAGAAAGTTTCCCTAGCAGATACAACTTATTTTTATAGAAATGATATTTGTTTTTGGATATTTTGACTTCAACAGTAGTAAATACTAATTTGAAAGTAGTCACTGTCGGTAGGTCGCATTGCCACAAATGTTATATTTTTTTAGCCTGATCTGCCATCTTTTAGTTTTGATACACTAACAACAGCATTCTTATGTAATGTGCAAACAAATCTCCTAATTTTTATTTTAAAAATAATTTAATATAGATCTACCTATCATTTTTTCAGCTCTCAATCCAGTTTTGCTTGAAGTACAGTTTTGCCAAATATGTTTTTCTAAAAATTAATTTCGTCAGACTAGACTAGATCCATGTACCCCGTAGGCTGTATACTTACCTATAACAGCCAGTTAACTTATTTGGAGAGGTTTTAAGATTTTTGATTTGCTTCCATAAAATTTTAACCAATATTTTTCCATTAGTTTTATTTACGTGGCAAAAGTAACATAAAGTTGATTGGTATTCTTTCTTTAACTTTTTTAGTAATTTAAAACCAGGTGAAAGCTGTCATTAAGATGGGAAGATTTTTGATATACTTCTCTTACCTTGGAACAAGATACAGGTGAGTGAATGGTTTAACTCTACAAACTTGGCACTTCGACATATTCTATTCACTGTGTTATTGAAAAAAGGGCACAAGAATTATTATTGTTATCAGGGCTTGGTGTTTGCATTATGTTTGTCTGGTAATTTATTCATTATTTCATAACTGTAAAACACTCGTTTTTTAAAAACTGGTTAAATACTCATTCTAGAGGGTTGAATTCTTTTGGAACAATCAATTTGTAGTAATTAATAAATTAATTATTTAAAAAAAACCTGTTAAATACCAATTCTAATGGTTTAAGTTGCATTAGAATAATGGCTTGGTAGTAATGAATTAATTTTTTAAAACATACTAATTCCTAGAGGGTTAAATTATTTTAGAACTTTAGAACATTCACTTTGGTTGTGTTTCAATATGAAAACAGTGATAAATTTATTACTTACTAATTGTAGAATATCTGCACCATGTATTAAAGCAATAACACACACCCATATATATATATATATATATATATATATATATATATATATATATATATATATATATATATATAGCCTATATATATGTATATAGGGCCTATATATATATATATATATATATATATATATATATATATATATATATATAGGCCCTATATACATATATACACTCATTAATCATTATTTTGCAGTTTTTTCAAAATGTTTTTTTATTTGAAAGATTAGTGGTGTACAGAGACAGAATGCTTTAATTAAAGGTGCGCCTATTTTAACAGTTGAAGGTGCTCTTCAGGTATATTTTATTTTAAATATTTTTAAGTTAAAATAATTTAAGTTAAAAATAAGCTTGTACGTTGCCTAGATACATTGGGAGTAACTTTTAAAAGGGAGTAAAGTAAGTTTTTTTGTTTGTTTTTTTTTGTTAGGCAGCACTTCAACGCTTGAGGCCAAAGAATGATTTTAAAATTGTTTTGTCAAGTCGCACAGACAGTGGAGTTCATGCATTCAAAAATTCATGTCACGTTGATTTAACATACCCGTAAGTGGTTTGTTTCTCACTTAGAGCCTTTGAGTTGATCTTCGTTACTTTAAAAGGATTCAGGTCCTGCATTTTCTTATATTTTCTCTGTAAAATACCAATATAAATATATACACTTATTTTTACCAATAGAATATACATTTTTAAAAACAAATCAGCAAGTTGTGAGTCTAATAGCTTTTTTATCTAGTTATACTACAATCAAGTAATTCTAAAATTCATAAAGAAAAAAATGTTGACAGCATATCATAAAAAGATTTTAATATTCATATTAATATTTATATTTATCAAAATATAAACAATGAGATCCTTTTGTTAAGAATGATTCACTATTACTTAAGACTTGAAGTTCTTCTAATATAAATATTTTTTAATAATTTCAACTTTAAATTTTCATTTTGTTGGCAAAATTGAATTTATATGAATATCTGATTTCTAATGTGGCCCATATTAAAATATTTTTATTCGTACTTTTTTTTTACGGATTTTTACATTTTTCAAACTCCGATATTTAATGGTTAATTTAATGTTGGTTTCATCAAATACCTTTTTTAACTGTGTCTTCCTAACAGATATGGAGAAAAAGAGTATGACCCATCTTTTATAACTGATGTGGCCAACTTCTATTTAAAAGCCAAACATGAAGACGTCAGGTAAGAAGAACTATAATTATTATTATTAATAATTATTATAATTATTGGCACATCAGACATGGCAAATAATTTTCTATCTGTTATCTGATCTTTATAAAAAGTAAAGTTACCCCAAGGGAGAGATGAAGTAGAGTTCGCTGGTTTCTGTGACCTCACCATAAGAATCGATAATGTAATCAGCACCATGCCCAGACACCTTTACTTTCCCTAACGTCAGTTAGGTACCCATCAGAGCTAGATGGACTCGGGGACATTCTTCTAACTTAAACATTATTGAGTGCTCTACCTCTAGGTCACTCCAGTGAGTGTTTGTGTATTCATGATAATTTTACATTCTAGATACTGATTATTTATCCCTGAATCTTCTATCTAGAGTTGTAGAGACAAGACAAGTCCCAGATTCATTTCATAGTCGATTTATGGCTACTGGAAGGAAGTATGTGTACAGATTTGCTCATGCCATGACATCAAATCCTGTACAAAATATGTTGGTGAAACTTTTCTCTTTGATTATTTTCTTTTTAAAGTTTACTTTCACATTTTAAAGTTTAAAAAAAAATGTAATTAAGCCTGTTTTTTTTTTTATTATTGTAAGGAAAAAGTGCTCCTTAATCGTTTAACTAAAAAAAAAAAGATGATTAAAATAGACACTTTATTTTTTGGAAACTTTTTGAAAGATTGTTTACTCATTTTCATTATTGTAAACAATGAAAATGAGTTTTTTTAAATGTAAAGTTTGAATGTAAAAATTACATAGTTAAGTTTATTTCAATTTCATGCTTTGGGGAGACTTATCCATTAGTTATGTTTTATTTTAGTAAACCAAAATTAGAAGAGTTTAAGAAATTCAAGTTCAGAAACAAGGCTGGCTACCCTCTACGGTCTATGGGTGATAACGTTCCTTTTCTGGAACTTGGCAAACTATTGGTGGTCAGGTAATTAATTTGTTAAAATTCAATTCCAATTTTAAAATGACACCCTAAAAGTTCAAAAACATTTTTTTCAAATGACATTTTTGCAAATCGTATCATACATCTGTAAAAAAATTGTTACACAAAGTTGCTAGCTGCTCAGTGTCTTAAATTAAAAAAAGAATCATCTTTAAACCGAGCGATCCAATGGACAGATGAAGTAGAGTTCATATGTTTCTTGACCTCGGCTTATAAAGGGAAGGTGTGATCAGCACTTTGCCCAGCCACCTTTACTTTCCCTAACATGAGTTAGGTACCCATCTTTAGAGGTCAGATAAGTTAGCCAGTATCAGTAGAATAATTCAAATATGATGCATTCTTAAGAAGTTATGAATATTACAATATTTCCTACAAGTCTACAAGTCATTTTACTTTCATAGAGGTATTTATGCTTTTTAATTGAATAATTTAATTTAATAAAATTTTTATCCCTAGCCAGCATATAGACATCGACATGCTAATGTCAGCTGCTGAAATGCTTTCTGGGATTCACAACTTTACATCTTTTTCAACCAACATGTCGCATAATTCCTACCAACCCCACCCTGTGAAACTGTTAACTATTGGCGTTAAACGGGGTCAACCCCTCTGCACGCCGTTATTTCATTCAAAAGAATTAGAATTCTGGGAAATCCATGTACAGTCAAAATCTTTTTTATACAGACAGGTAGGTATGGGTCACTTATATAAGTCAGTAAGTAGGGTTTCCTCTTTTGGACCTAGTGACCAATTGGGAAGATAGAGTTCAAATGTTTCTTGACCTCGGTATATGAAGGATTATTGTGGTTTATGTGGTGGGGAATGGATGAGTGATGAGGACGGGAACACTCTTATTTCTGACAACACTAATGATACCAACTAGTCTGATCATGAAATATAACTTTAATTAGCAACCACTAATACTAGATCTACACCACAAATACATAACCACGTCCCTTTGTTAATACTGCGAAATTCCCAACTGTCTGTTCAGTCTTGTGTCTACGTCACCGCTATTATTGTCACGCCACACTTGTGCTACGCATATTCTAATAAATAAAACAAGTGCGCATACTCTCGAATCAAATCACCTACCGTCAATACCAAGTTTACACCATCCTTATTAATCTCTATCAGTCTAGTCTTATTTCTATCTCTCTACGCTATGACAGTTAACACTATGCCCAGCTGCCTTTCCCTTACATGTTAGGCAACCATCAGAGCTGGGTGAACTCAGGGATGCTCTGACTTGAACCTGGATTCGAACTCAAGGCTTTTGTGTTAGCTGTTTAGCATTCTACCACTAGGCCATGCAGTCCTGTGGTTCACATATATACTACTGACATAATTGTAAACTTTCAACACACATGTATTAAGTGACTCTTTTGGACTGATAGTCAATAGAGCAGATGAAGTAGTTCACCTGTTATTTTGACTTCAGAAATAAAACATGAGTGTGGTCAGTCCTATGCACAGCCGCCTTGACTGTCCTAAACTTGAGTCTTGTAGCAATATTTCTGGCCGGATACTTGTCTTGTTAGGGTATTAAAAATGATGTTGATATTTTATGACTACTGCATTTCCATATAATTCTTTTTCTAAATAATGTTTGCTATTATGTGCATGAAAAAAAAATCCGTTTAATTTTTAGGTAGCAATTTTTTTTTTTAAATTTACGCAATTAAGTGTAGTCTAATAATTGATTAAATAAAGTAATATCAAATATTAAACTACATAATTTAGTTATGAATTTATTGACATTATTTATTTTTTCACTGGATTTCTTTTCATGATTGAATTTAAGTTTTATTTTTTTTAATAATTATAAAACAGTGAACCTAATCTTCTTAATTTTCCACTATGTTTTAGGTGCGAAGGCTTGTGGGAGCCATGATGCTGGTTGGGAAGGGTAAGATGACATTAGAAGTGCTCCAAGATATCCTAGAAAACCCCCAGTCAAATTTTGATTTATCAAGTCAGATGAGTGTCAGTGAATGTGGGTTGTATTTGCTTGAAGTCAACTACGACCCTAAGGGTAGGTACTAAGCAGTAGCGTAGTGAGGGGGGGGGGGACACATATGTCCCTGGGCGCCGACCTTAGGGGCGCCAAAATGGGTTGGAAAAATAAATTGAAAGGCTGAGGGGGGTGCAAATTGAAAGTATGAGGGGGGGGGGGGAGGGTGCAAATCAAAATCTTGAGGGGGGGGGGGGTGCAAATCAAAAAGTTTGTCCCCAGGTGTGGGGAAGGGTCGCCACACCTCTGGTACTAAGTAAGCTTGAAGAGGGCTATGGCCATGTAGATTGTTTCAGGGGCTTATGCAATTTCAATCATACAGTTTCAAAATATGCATGTCTTGTTGGATCAAATTTTGTCAGATTGTGCTGGCCAATTTTTTTTTAAACCTGTCATGATGCTTTGAAAATATTTAACATAACCTTACAATAAAACTAAGCATTGCTGTTTTCAATACTTGGTGTAATATTTGGTGTATTTATAGGATTACTATAAAAAAAATTAATTTATTTTAGTGTTGGATACTGACACTGTATAATTTTAGTTTGAAGTTAGTAGATAAAATGGGATATTTTTTAAAGGTTTTAATGATATTTAACTTTTAAGAAGAAATGAAAGAATAATTTTTTTTCTATTCTTTAAAAGTATTAATGAAATTGAAATGCATGACTAAAAAGAATTGTGCACCAAATGAAAATTAAGTATCCAACTTAGTCAAATTAGATGTAAAATTGCATTGTCATTGGATCTTGACCCACTTGCCAAGTTTGAAAGAAATCGGTCCAACAGTAGTGGTCAAAATTTCCTTCTCCCATTTTGACTTTTAATGAAGACAACAGCACAAGGAAGCAAGTTAAATAAAATCTTGTAAAAATGAATAATGAATTATTTTATAAGAAATTAGTGATCCATGATTTGAGAACTACAATTAAAGTATACTAACTGGAGGAGAAATAGGTTTAAAAAAATTAGTTGGTGTGAATCTTTGTATTCCATGTAATTGTGTGTATTCTTTTTCTTTCATTTGATAAAAATATCAGTTTTGTAAACATTTTCAAATATAGTTGGATATTGGTCGGAGTCCATAAGAAGATACTTTACATTTACATATATATTTTTCAATCCACTTTTCAGTGTTGGAACTAAATTCTGCAGAGCAATCTACAGCCACATGGAACTCTACGGAAGAGTATGAGAGCTCTGATGAAGATGACGCTATAGTACAAGTTTCTGAAGTGAATGAATCACCTGGCAGTTGACTACTGATAATATAGTTTTTAATTATTATTTTTTTCAATTGTATTATAGATGAAAAAGTAAATAAACTTTAAAATGGAATGTAAAATTTGTATTCGTTTAATTCTTTTTTAAAACGTGGATTAGGGTGACAATGGTAAGGTTTTTATTATTTTTATACAGTTTTTAACTGTAGCAGAAAATTCATGGCTTGTTAAAGCAAGCCTAGTATCCATAATAGAATCACTAGTGTTAGTGTTGCTGATAGTTATATATTATAAAGTCATTCTTAACAATTCCATGATTTGGTGAGAGGTGTTGCTCAACCAAAAAATATCTATTGTTTTGTTTTAATCATGATAATGTCAATGAGAAATGGTTTAGAACCCTGGAATAGCCTAGTGGTGTACTTTTAAAGTTACATCCAAAGACTACAGTTAGTATTTACATGGTCCAAACATCACCCAAATGTTTAGGCTATATATCACATCTTTATTATTCCAGGCGATCAATTAAATGACTTGAATATTTCTAGGCAATTCTAAAATGACAATAGCTACTGAATAATAGTAATAGGCTTTTCTTGACATAACATGTTTTGATATACACATCTTCCCCCTCTCCCCAAGTTGTGGCCAATTTAATTATGCTTATTATCCAAAACTGAAACGCACTAAATAATGGAATTGTAGGAAAAAATTTAAAATAGTATATCTATATTATACTGTTACTTGCAGCTAAATGATTAAATTATATTAACTGTCTTCTAGACATTGGGTCGGCAACCTTTCAAGACCGAAGAGCCAAAAGCTACAATTTTCAAAATTTCCCAGTTTTTAAAGAGCCAACTAACATTTTATTTGATTAAGAATTTGTTTAATACATTCAATTTTTTATTTTAAAAAAAATTAGTTACCTCTGTTAGAATAATAAAATTAGTAATCAAATAATATAGCCATAGGACTATCCCTACCCACTTTAGAAAAAAAAAGTCACTTTGGTCAAACTAAAGCATCTTGACCGATAGAGATATGCATTCTGAATTAAAAAAATTTAAAAAAAAAACCATTCCCCATTCAACCATAATCGAAAAGGTCTGCACGTAGGCAGTGGAAAGGATGGAATTGTTGCACGGGGCTGGCCACAGCGGCTGTTGAGCTGGGACTGGTGCCCAAGCGGCTGTCAGCTGTCTGTATACTCTCTACTCCACCTATTCTCTGGTGAGTGATTTTATCCTGTTCAAACTTGTGTTTCTATACAGTATAATATTTGTTATACGTTTTGAAAAGTAAATTTATTAACATTTTCTGCATGGATTTGGAGAGACCATCTTGACGACATCCAGAGAGCCGCTGATAGCAGACTCTTATTTCCCAATCATTACATTTGTTTATAAAAACCACTCGGATTGTCACAACCTCCTCCAGCTCCCCACTGATGGAGGAGCGGAACGGTCATCAATGATCTACTGTGCCAGCCACTCGAGCAATGGCTGACACGAGATCAACTTCACGCTCAGAGGCAGTGACTGAATCTCGTCATCATGGTTTTCGTGCCGTTCAATTTTGCTCAATGTCCCGGCAAGACCAACTTTAGAAATGATCCCTAAAAGTATGATCTTAATTTATCTTTGCGCCCACGGAAGTCTGCTTTAAAAACATAATGTTATTTAACTAAAGTTTTCAAAATGTAATTAAACAATTAAAATATATTTATTTAATAAAAATGATTGCAGCATTTACTTTTTTCTACTACAAACAATTATTATACATTTTATACTAAGTTTTAGAATTTTAGTTTTTGATAATATTTAGTATAAAATTAAATTTGTTTAACAAATAATTTAAAATTTAAAGGGCGGCTACTCTGAGGCAAGGGAACTAATTAGATTAAAGTTTCCCCTGATTATTATAGCAGTAATGCGTGTACATTTAAAAAAAAGAGTTGTAGAACTTGGAGATATTTTTTTTTAAAATCGTGATTTAAATTTAGTTAAAACTAACAAGATTTTTAATTTATTCACATATTATTTGCACAAAAATTCAGGAATAATTTTTATTTTCTAAATTTAGCTGACAATGGATTTTAATCCAAGGCCCTATTTTATGGTTCAAGGCTATATCCAGTGTCCTGGTGGTGACACCATTAAGTTCTTTAAGTTGTAAAGGGGTGGAGAACAAAGAGTCGACTTGACATTAGCCGACACAAAAATATCATTAATTGGTTTCCTAATTTTGCAATAAATTGGTTACTTTGTGATAAATCATGTTTTTATTATAGGCCCTAGACGAGAAAGAAATGAACGAAATCAATGTAACAGTACAATGCATAACTGAATGCTAACCATATAGTCGAGATAGTGAGTCCAAACAACATGAGATGACGCCTGCTCTTTAAAAAGAAAGGTAAGTCTAAATATGAACACATGTCGACTATTAAAGTGTCCGTTATAAAAGTAGAGTTCCCTTTTCGAACCTGACAGTCCATGGGGCAAGTAGAGTTCGGACCTCAGAATCAAAGGCGTAGCAAATATCCATTTCGGCGCCAGGGGCGAACTATTCATTTTTCCCGTCCATGTAGCAATTCAAGTTGGTGAAAAGCCCCCCCCCCCCCCACTCTTCCCTCCCCACACCCAATTTGCTATGTTATACAAGTCCTTATTCAGTAAAGATTTTTATTTTAGTACAACATAGTTAATGTAGAAAACAGTTAAATCATTGTGTAAGGCCATGTAGCTGTTTACGTTCAAATAAGTATTTAATTTTTTTTAAAAAATTAAACTCGATTAAAAGAAACTACACTAGAAAGTCAGTTCGTTCCCACATTTCTAATCATACCCAAAATCATTCACTGTCAGTTTCTATTTCAGGCATCTCTGCATGGGGGGAAGGGGTGGAGGGGAGAGGGCACAAAAGAACGTCGTAACTCCCCCCCCCCCCTCCCCCTCCAACCACCCCCTGAACGAAATGGAATTTATATAGAAAACACACTTTTACCAGTGTCCGCCCCCCCCCTCTCCCGGAAAATGTTGTCCGCCCCCCCCCCTTCCCCCCTCCAAAAAAAAATCAAGTGCACACCCCCCACCCAAATTCTGTGTTCAAGTCAGATGAGCAGCAATGAGTCCAACTAGCTCTGACTCATGGTAGGGAAAGTAAAGGCGGCTGCCATAGTGCTGACCACACCATCCTTTCAGATGTTGAAAAGGGAACGTTAAGTCTGTAAAGTCATCTGAGGCAGAGGCGTAGCGAGGGGGGCGGGGGGTGCGGACCGGACCGGGTGACACCATTTAGGGGGGTGACACCAAGGCAAAAAATACAAAATATATAGAGAAATATTTGAGTGGGGGGTGCAAATCGAAAGTTTGAGGGGGGTGTTGCAAAGCGAAAATTGAAAGTTTGTCTCCGGGAAGGGTCGCTACGCCACTGGGGAGTGACACCATTAAGTGCCGCCCCGGGTGACACCCGACCTCGCTACGCCACTGATCCAGGGGCGGAACTACCATACCGCCAGACCCCGCAATGCGGGGGGGCCCAGGACGGTTAGGGGCCCAGTTCCGACCAAAAAACAATGAATTTTTTTTTTCAAAAATTATGTTTTTCATGCATCTTGAAAGTGGTTTTGTAAAAAAAACAAAAAAAAAAAAAAAAGGTCTACTATAGCAGCGATTGTTGCGTAGAAAAATAATTTAAAATCTACAAGAGCTATAGTTTGAAAGGTAGGTAAACATTCACACTACATCCATGACTTACTGCCCTTCTTTAAAATAGGAATGCCCACGAAGCTCATTTAAATAGTTTTGTACTATGTATATTAAAAAGCAATTGATTCTCTGAATTGTTACTTAAATAAAACGTACTATGCAATAGTATAGCTATAAAATTCAATGTTTTCAAAATTGATATTATAAAAGCCAAAAATGAAAAAAATAAACATAACGCGAGAAACCATTCACGAACAAGCTAACGTCTTTATATATTTTTGACCAGCATATTTATGATATCTTTCTGGTTCAACACAAGTTTGGAATAATTTTTTTCTGTTTTTTTCTCTCAGAATGGTCAAATATTGCAAAGAAGTAGACTAAATTACTCAGTTAGGATATAGATTATATATATATATATATATATATATATATATATATATATATATATATATATATATATATATATATATATATATATATATATATATGTATGCATAGGGGGGCCTAATTTTTTCTTTGCGGGGGAGCCTTTTTTTTCTAGTTCCGCCACTGCACTGATCTGAGGGAAATGTATTAATGCCGCTCAAAATGAGCTTTCTATTTAATTGTACTAGCCCTTTTTGTGCTCAAATGTAAAACGCCAAATGTGGTCTATTACCCCCCCCCCCCCCCGCCATACCCCACATACACGCACACACACACGCACCTCCAGTTATTAAAACAAATAAGCATACTTTTTTTTTCTTATTCGCTCAGTAAACCAACAAATACACGCACACACACACCTCTTCAGTAAGCTACTGGCTTCTGTTATGAATCGCTAAGTAAATCAACTAATACACAATGTTTTGTTTCAAATTGTAAATTTATTTGGTTAACCACAATTCAAAACAAATAAGTTCAAATGTATGAGAAAAGTTTGAACTAAAGAAACAGGTTTTTATTGGAAAAAAAATGAAACAAGAATTAATCAAAGCAGACTACAAATGTACTGCATTAAAAGAAAAGGATTTTTTTTTTTGAAAAAATATATATGTACAAGGATCACTTGATCTTTAAAAAAAATGAAAATATATTTTTTTAAATAATTTCAATAAATATTTTGTTTTAAAAATTATTAACAAAGGAAAATAATGTTAAAATGCAATAACTTCTTCACGTGAATCACTTTTACAAAAATTGTTTGCTTAGCATCATTATTAAACACAAGGCAATGAGACAAAACTAAATAAATAAGCACCAGTTTTTATTGTATTCAACTGCTTTTCAAAATAGCAGGGCACATGGATTGAAAGTTTAATCGTGAAAGCAAATGCATGACCATGAAAAGACAACTCTTCCAAACTACTGCTCTCCGTAAGTTTTTTGAATGGTCTGCCCTTGGGCCACTAAATAGTCTGACCTGTCTTGCTTCTTTCTGTCAAAGATGGAAGATGGCTTTGGTTGGGCTGTAGAAACAAACAAAAAATGTGTCAAACATATATAGCCGGCTTAAATGTTTTCAAATAATTTTAGTATTTCTATTTATAGATCTAGAATTATGTATCCATAATGATTGGCTCCCATAAACATATTTTCCACTATCTTTTTGTTTTTATTTTAAAGGTAAAAGATATACAATTCGATTAAATAATATCACTGTTCAATTGGTATTTTGAACATTATTTCCTCTTTAGTTAAAATGAAATAATCTTCCGCGAAGTTGTCAAAGGGCATATCAATAAACTCCTAATTTTGCCGCAACTATTATTAATTTGGACATATATATATATATATATATATATATATATATATATATATATATATATATATATATATATATATATATATAAAGTTATAGCGGTTGATTAGTATATCAAGGATAATAGTCTTTGTCAGTGATCCTAAAAGCAGACGAGAAGCAGACGTAAACCCACCTGGTTGGGCATGCACGGGCGCCATCTGCTGGGCCGGCTGCTGTGACAGGGCGGAGGGCGCCGGCTCGGCGGATCCCAGCTGCGCCTCCAGGATCTTGTAGGTCTTGGGCGTGACGTTCCTGAACATGGAGCCCTCGTTCATGTGGGGGTTGATGCTGCCCTCGTCCAGCTCGACCCGCTTGTTGCCCTGGCCGACGCCGCACGCGGCCTTGACCTTGGGGTCGGACGTGTTGACCACGCCCCTGTGCGAGAGGGAGAAAAAGGGGGTATGAAAATTATGTTGTTAATTAGTATGTATAGATGTATGTATAGAGGGTACACGTAGTAGTAATCCGGGGCATGTAAATTACATGAGCCTCAAGAAGGACGTGATGATTCAATCTTTGAGCAGAATGATAGATCGTATTTCACTTACAAATTATATATATATATATATATATATATATATATATATATATATATATATATATATATATATTGATTGATGGATGGATGGATGGATGGATGGATGGATGGATGGATGGATGGATGGATGGATGGATGGATGGATGGATGGATGGATGGATGGATGGATGGATGGATGGATGGATGGATGGATGGATGGATGGATGGATGGATGGATGGATGGATGGATGGATGGATGGATGGACGGATGGACGGACGGATGGACGGATGGACGGATGGGAGTATGGATGGGATGGTTTGGGTTTAGATGAGATGGCTTATGATGGGATGGATGAAATAGTAACTACACATTCCCGTCAATGTAAACAATGAACGAGTCGCCGAGAGAACTTAACTATATACAAACAGACGGGAGCGGTTGGGTTGGAAGAAGCAACGAAAACATGGGATGTTGACCTAACAAACGTCGCCATGGTGACGGTGTGAGGAAGTTGAATAAATTAGTGGGCTTGTATAACACTTGTGGAAGTCACATTCTCATTACAAGGCCTGTTACGTGTGTAAGCCCGTTAATGTAAATGGGGGGTGGGGGTGTAAGGGTTAGGTGTGGGCTAGGATTAAGTAGGTAACCTATCGATATGCCATCACTGCTGATAGCTCATATAAATCTAGCATGTCAATTTAAAAAATCATTGATCTTAGTACAGTCATTTTTTTCTTTCTTCTTGGCAAGAACACAGAAGTGGCTTAATATAGAAAGTATAATATATAATTATTTAATAGTTATTTCTAAAACTGGTAAATGTAGCTAAAGTTCTAAGATGTAGCTTGTTAATTGTTTCAACTGATTTGAGTTTTTAAAAATCGTGTTGTGATCGCTTACCAATAGCAAAGAGTGAACAAAAAATTAAAATATAAACTTTTTTAAACGAAAAAAAAATGCAGGTGAGGAATTTCAAAATGTTAAAAGAGCAAAGGTAGGTCAAGGTCGATAAACAACGTGTAGCATGTAAACACGAGCAGTGAGTCACGTGTCTAGTTGGTGAGCAGCTGAACTCACAGTGGCTGTGTACATTAGCATACTAGATGTGTGTCATCCAATTCTTTTAAACTGCCGTTTGATACACAATGGAACACGGTGGTCGAGAAGTAAGACACACGCTGATTTAACACCGATTTTATTACCCCCTCCTGGCAGTAATGTAACTTTTTTTTTATTGCCAGCATAGCTTCATTTAACCCAAATTCTGGTAAATTATCTGGCATAAGTGGTGATAAGTGGTAAAAATTATTTTACGGTTTACAAGACTCGATTGTTCTCATTTTTTTCGGGGGGGGGGGGGGGGGCGATGTGAGACTATTGGAAGAAAAAAGTAAAAAATTAAGTTCCCATTTGGAACCTAACGGTCCATTGGGAAAGTGAAGTAGAGATCGCCTGTTTCTGTGACCTCGGCATGAAGAGATAGCTACGCCACTGGGTTTACGCCGCTGACATACAGCTTTGTACCAAACAAATCTCGGGTTGAAAAACGTCAATAATTTTATGACCCGTTTCCCCCAACACTCGCGAGCAGAGAGGTTAGATAAAAACAAGGAAGGTTTTGGAGAAAAAAAGTTCCAGGAACGGAAGTAAATCCGCAAAAAGATATTTGTTGTGTTTTTTATTTTGGTAGATGGAAAATTTTCTCATTGAGAAATCACGATCGTTTATCGTTTTATCCTTCAGTCAGTGGCGTAGCGAGGTCGGGTGTCACCCGGTGCGGCACTTAATGGGGACAAACTTTCAAATTTTTCATTTGCACCCCCCCCCCCTCAAACTTTCGATTTGCACCCCCCCCCCCTCAAGTTTTCAGTTTGCACCTCCCCCCCTTAAGTTTTCGATTTGCACCCCACCCTAAAGTTTTTCTCTATATATTTTGCTATTTTTTGCCTTGGTGTCACCCCCCTAACTGATGTCACCCGGTGCGGTCCGCACCCCCCCCCCCCGCCCCCCCCCCCTCGCTACGCCTCTGCCTTCAGTCTGACATTTTACCACTGTGTCTCTATCCGAGCCTATACAACCGTCTAGTTTCTAGTCCATCCGTTCATAGATCGATTTGCCATTCGTCTGTCTTCCTGTCTGTCCAAAGTTAGTTTACCTGTATGGCTATCTATCGCCCACCCGTCTTACCATCTGTATAACGTCCATATGTCTGTACATTTGCCCAGAGGCGTAGCAATGGGGGGGGCACGGGGGTACATATGTTCTCGGGCGCCGACCTTAGGGGGCGCCAAAATGGGTTGTAAAAACAAATTAAAATGTCATATTGGCTGCATTTTTGCATTATAAATTATAGTTTGAGGGGGGTGGTGGTGCAAATCGAAAGTTTGACGGGGGGGGGGGGGGTGCAAATTAAAAATTTGCTCCTGTGGGGGCGCCAAATTGAACGTTTGTCCCCGGGCGCCGGGAAGGGTCGCTACGCCTCTGCATTTGCCTACATATCCACCTGTTCGCCTCTCCACCTTTCCACGTATGCACCTAACCATATATCCACCTATCAGCCTGTCCACCTACCTACCTGTCTACATAGTCACCTATCCACCCGTCTACCTGTCCACCTATCCACTTATTCACATGTCCATCTATCCACCTGTCTCCCTGTCTACATGTTCATCTACCCACCCGTCTACCTGCCCACCTGTCTACCTATCTACCTGTCCACCCGCCTATCCACATATCCACATGTCCAATGTTTACCAATCTACCTGTCTACATGTCCACCTACCCACCCGTTTACCTGTCCACTTGTATGTCCATGTATCGCCCACATGTCCACCTATCCACCTATCCACCTATCACCTGTCGACCTTTCCACCTACCCACCTTTCCACCTACCCACCTGTCTGCATATCCACCTATCTACCTATCCACCTGTCCACCTATCTACATGTCTACCTATCCACCTGTCCACCTATCCACCTGTCCACCTATCTACCTGTCTACCTATCCACCTATCCACCTGTCTACCTATCTACCTGTCTACCTATCCACCTATCCACCTATCCACCTGTCCACCTATCCACCTGTCCATCTATCCACCTATCCAAATATCCACCTATCCACCTGTCCACCTATCTACCTGTCTACATATCCACATATCCACCTGTCCATCTGTCTACATATCCACCTATCCACCTGTCTATATGTCCACCTATAACTCACCTGGCAACACGTAGATCCACCTCATTCCCTGCTCTCATCATCTCATTCTTCGCCTCCTGGTGCCCCCACCCCGTCACGTTGGTGCCACAGATCTCGAGGATAGCGTCGCCATTTTGAAGTCCGGCTTTCCCGGCGATACTTTTTGGTGAGACCTGGGTGTACAAAGTTTAAAATTTCAAATTGTATTGAAAAATTGCGCAGGGGAATAAATGTGTAACAATAGTTGTGTTTTTTTTTTCGTTTCGTTTTTTTTTTTCATTTAGCCTTAACCATGTTCATTTTGATCAAGTATCTTCGATAAAGATACTTAAATACAGAGGCGTAGCGAGGGGGGGGAGGGTTGACACCAAGGCAAAAAATAGCAAAATATATAGAGAAAAATGATAATTCCACTTAATTAAGTGATCAATTCGAGTGTTAAATAGTGTTTTAAGAGGTGGAAATCTAAAGTTTTAGGGGGGGTGCAAATCGAAAATTGAAAGTTTGCCCACGGGAAGGGTCGCTACGCCTCTGGGGGGTGACACCATTAAGTGCCGCACCGGGTGACACCCGACCTCGCTACGCCACTGCTTAAATATTAAATAAATATACCCTACTAATACACTAATTTCAAAAGATTTCCATTGCTTTCCTTTTAATGGTTAACTACTTCAAATAAATCACAGTAAGATTTTGTGAAGAAGACCTTGTCTCGAAACACAATACTGTAAAAATGTTATTTTTGGTCATTAATCTGAGTTTGCAAACTGAGCTGGAAACAGCGTGGTCGAATGGTAGAGCAGTTGGTGCTAGCCCGAAGGCCTGGAGTTCGGATCTCGGCTCACCCTGCCACAAAAATTGCGTAACCCAGCATCTTCAGCCAGGCTAGAGTGTGACGTCGTCTTTGGACGATCCACAGCAGATTTCTGAACGATGTATCACAGATAGAATAAACCACGGTGTTTAGGCCTACGGGCTTGTGCCACGTGCCAACGCCCACAAGAAAGGTCAAAGGTTGCCGAAGGTACGAAACGTTTGACTCAATAAAAAAAAAAGACAACTAGGTAAAATGGACCCGGTGGAACACACAAAACGGAAGTGACGTTGGTTTGTTTATGTAGGACACCCCTTTCTCCCCCCCCCCCTCGTTTCTTATGAAGTATTAACGATTAAAATGGTGTGCTTGGTCTGTGTTGTTTTTTCTTTGGGGGTGGGGGGGGGGGGGTTGGGGTGTGTGGGGATAGGGGGTATTCACCATCCACCAGAACAAAAAATTAAGCAAGCGATGTTTTACACACGACTGCAGCAGCGAAGGCTGATTTTGTTCCTAGAGTTTTAGAATAACCTAATTTTGTTTCAAGTACCCAACGCCCCCCCCCCCCCCCCACTACTCCCCTTACACATAGGCACAGACCCTCTGAACAACTTCCTTACCCCGATAACACCACCAGAAACCAGAATGCACAAAGAAAACATATACCTACTGCAGCAATGCCCGATTGGGTACTTATACCGTAGTAGTTCTTAGGTAACCCAGTTCTACACATCTTTGCATTCACCCCGATTCCACACACATACACGCTCAACCTCACCCCCACACATATAAACACTCAACCTCACACACATACACACTCAACCTCACCCCCACTCACATACACACTCAACCTCACCCCCACACATATAAACACTCAACCTCACCCCCAAACATATACACGCTCAACCTCACCCCCACCACATATACACGCTCAACCTCACCCCACATATAAAAACACTCAACCTCACCCCCACTCACATACACACTCAACCTCACTCTCACCTCCACACATATACAAACTCAACCTCACCCCCACACATATACAAACTCAACCTCACCCCCACACATATACAAACTCAACCTCACCCCCACACATATACAAACTCAACCTCACCCCCACACATATACAAACTCAACCTCACCCCCACACATATACGAACTAAACCTCACCCCCACACATATACAAACTCAACCTCACCCCATCAACACAAATAAAACGACATTCCACCATGTTACAGCTGACATATATAAGTACTTCATCAAGGGCCGGATGGTACCTCATAATTCTGTACTGACCAACTTCTAGACACCCCCCCACCCCCACCTACACATTCAACTCCACGTTCACCCCTACAACGCCAACAGAAATAAAAATACATTCCACCTTGATACAGTTTATATAAAATTACTTCTATAACGACCAAACGGGTGCCTTATAACGGTATAGTTATAGATATCCTTCGCACCCACCCCCACGTATCTCCTCCCTCACCCCTCTACACACATCAACATCCGCAAGAGAGAACGAACGAGCAGTGTACCCTGGTTTAGCCCACCTGTCTGTGTGCTACAGACTTGTAAACTCGGCGACGAAAGTGAAAGGAAAAGATAACCCAATCTTCACCGACGAATACAAAAAGATAAAGCATCACAAATTTGCCGTCCGTGTAGTTTATTGCTGTGGTAACTATACTCGGATTGTATAAAAGTCTTTGCTGTTGGCGTTATCGCTGTTTTAACGATGATCATAGCCCTAGCGTTTGTCTTTAATAATACTCAAACGTACATGATCCCCAGCAGGACTGTATCCAAGTTGCTGTTTTTACTATGGTCATCATCTTAACAATAGGGCTGGTAAGTATGTCACCAACCAGTTATATGGCTTATGCAGGTTTTATTGAGCCGTAGAACTGGTTGGTGACCTACTTACCAGCCCTATTGTCATAACCCTAGCATTAGTCCTTACCCTGGCCACAATTCTGGCCCTGGATTATACTCTACCCTAAAAAAATTATCCCTGCGATTCCTATTGTATATTATAAGCAGAATCTAAAAGTGGCTCAGTATGTTGTCTGAGGCATGGCGGGACACTGGGCAGGTGAAGTAGAATTTAGCTGTTTTTATGACCTCGGCATATGAAGTCACAATGTGGTCAGATCCAAGCTCAGCTGAAATCGGTGTTTTTAAAAGACAAGAAAATGTTGTCTGAGGTGTGATGTCTTTTTGAGTAGGGGGGTCTGGCTTTTTGTGAAGATGTGTGACGAGTAGGGAGGGGGGGGGGAAGAGATAAAAATCTTCAAATAAACGTAACGTCCTTTATGGGTGATTCCCGAATCCCAATGATAACGGGTTTTTTAGTATATTTATAAATTCAATAATAAATGTATTCAATGTTGAAAAAGTGAATGTTCTAATTACCTCCCATTTCATATTACAAAATATTCATGGGAAAAAACCTAAACATATGTTCCAAATAGACTTTAGCTATACATAGATATTCAACAGTAATAAAATATGTAATGAGATTCATTTTTTAATGTTTTAGTAAAGGTAGGTATGATAAATGAGTTTATTTCATATTTTTATATTTTGTTGATAATCTTATTTATCGTTCACTTCTATTCTAAATTTAGAACCAATGGCTATTTTGAAGATTTCATTCGTAGATATACGGATGTTCATTTTCACAAATATACAATTTCAAAACGTCTCTTTCGGTAATTTTTAATAAATATATTTGTCCCTTATCGAACGAACATCTAGCTCAGGGGTCGGCAACCTTTTGAGCCGGAAGAGCCAAAATTTACAATTTACACAATTTCCCAGTTTTAAAGAGCGACTGACATTTTAATTTCAATATTTTATTATTTGGTTAGGATTGGGTAAATAAATTTGATTTGTTGTTTAAAATAAATAGCTTTAAATATGAAATAATATTTATTCATATAAAAACATACACTTGTTTTGCCAGAATAATGAAATTAGTAATAAAAAAATTAAAATATAGGACTATCCCAATCCACTTTAGAAGCTGTTAATTTAAAAAATAACTTTTTTACGGTGTCTCCCATAGCCAGGCAGGCCCAACACGACAAACTCCGACTAACTGGCTTGGGTATCGGTTTGATTATCGTGTATCGGTCACTTTTGTCATTCAGTTCTCACCAGGCCTATCTTCCACCCCACTGAACACATGGTAAAATCGTACCCCACCCTCCAGTACCCGGCTCAACAGTAGGAAGCTAATAATAACTAAGTCACTCACGTCAAATTAATGATTACTGACGGATAGGAAAATGCATTCTAAATTAACATTCTCCAATTAACGGCATTCGAAAAAGTCAGCACTTGCGCAGTGGCAAGCATGGAATTGTTGTCACAGGGCTGAGTGTTTTTATCCTGTTTAAACTTGTGTATTCCTACAGTAGAATTTTTGTTATGCGTTTTGAAAATTAAATGATATAACTATTAATATTTGTGCAAGGAGCTGGAGAGCCGCATCGTGACACCAAAAGAGCCGCATGCGGCTCTTTTGATATCAAGGTGCGGCTCTCAGCTCCTTGCACAAATACTAATAATCTTACGAAAAAAAAAATATTTGTAATAAAAAAAATGTTAGTGGCTCTTTAAAACCAAGGAAATTTTGAAAATTGTAATTTTTGGCTCTTTCGCTTCAAAAGGTTGCCGACCCCTGAGCTAGAATATAGATTCTAGATATAATTTTCATAATTACTTTCTGAACACTTAAAGGGACAACGCTGTGGAAAAAGTCAACCCAGCTCCAAACTATCTTTACCAGGTTACGGGTTTCATGGTTATAATCTTTTTTAGTTATGGAATAACCAAAATATCTTTCAACAAATTGCAATAGAGTTTCAATGTATGCAGTACTGAAACACTTCATGACAAACAAAATTTTAACCCGATGTAATTGTAAATGTAATGCCTAGTTTTAAAGACTGCGACCTCTACAAATTTTGTGTGGTGTCCAGAGGCGCGGCAAGGGCGGGTGTGTGGGTGACACTATGGCGAAAAATGGCAAAATATATACAAGAAAAATGCATTTTACCAGTTCCATTAATGATTAATTAGAGTTAATCCACTATAAATAACTGACTGTAGATTTTTTTTAAAAATACTATTAACTGTGTACATTTTAAAAACTATCAAGGGGGGGGGGGGGGAAGCAGGTGACACCAACTGCAAAATTTACAGATGATAAATAGGATAAAGGTTTATTGAGTATTTTGAATCACCGAGGAGGGGTGATACAAAAATCTAATAATTTACGATTAAAATGATGTTTTTTGCACATGAATCAATACATGTATGTATATATATATATATATATATATATATATATATATATATATATATATATATATATATATATATATATATATATATATATATATATATACATACGGGTTAGAAGGCCATCTCTGAACAATAGGGTAAGTAACTTTTTCTAATTATTTGTTTAGGAATTAAATAAAAACCTTTCACATTTGGCTTGAAAAATACCAGCTGGCGAGTACCAAAACGAGAAGTTGGTGACCTAATTACATACAAGCCACTTGTAAAAAGTACGAACTAGGTAAGCAACCAGGGTTACGGCGCTTTGAAAAGTGAGCAAAGGGGGAGAACACTGTTGGTGGCGCAACGAGCAGTATGAAATTATCTGCCGCTGTATAGGCCTAACAGCTTGTAAATTCACACTACGCGTTCGGTGCGAGTCACAGGTTCATCCTGGTGTGTAGCATGTGCTCCACTACAATAAAAACAAACTGTTTTGGTTAAGATTTTGCTGAGGTTCTTTTCCGTTAGATGGTACCTGGAGTTGTATTGATATGTGTGCCTAATATCTCCCCCCCCCCACACTAAAGTACCATTTCGAACCTGACGGCCCATGCGGCTGGTGAAGTAGAGTTTACCTGTTTTAGGGGTTCGGTGTTCAGCACTATGCCCAGCCACCTTTACTTTCCCCAACGTGAGTCAGGTACCCATCAGCGCTGGGTGGACTCATGGACCTTCCTACAGTCACAGGTTCAAACAGAGTTTCTTCCATGTATCTCTTCGGGGGGTGGGGGGCGTCTACCCCCCCCCCCCCCCGAACGAAATGAAATTTATATAGAAAATATATACTTTTACCTTGTCCGCCCCCCCCCTCCCGAAAATATAAAGTGCCCCCCGGAGAAAAAAGTCTGGAAGAAATACTGGGTTCAAGCGATATCAATTATGGATGACCCCTTTTATCAAACTTATATCACCTAACGGCTCAATTATTATTTTAGAAATTTGGGGGAAACGGATGGTGGAAACTACAATGTGGGGGAGTGGGGAGTGGTCTGGCATTTTGTGACAATTGGTGCGAGGGGATGGCTAAATTTTGGCCTAAAATATGGCGTCATTTATAGATACCCGACTAGGTGATTAATACATTGAAGTTCCTCACTATGTACTAGCATTAAAACTTCCATTTGCACAGAGGCGTAGCGACCATTCCCGGCGCCCGGGGGCAAACTTTCAATTTGGCGCGCTCCCCCACCCACCCCCCACCCCCATATATATTTTTTTAGATTTTGTAATGCAAAACTGCAGTTAAAATGAGCTTTAAATTTTCTTTCCAACCCATTTTGGCGCCCTTTAGGGTAGGCACATATGTACCCCCCGCCACCTCCCCCTCGTTACGCCTCTGCATTTACACCCTAATTGCATCCCTTACTATTAATTACTTATCTAGTGAGTCTATCTCAAAGACGTAACTAAATTACGACCAGTGTTTCTTTTAGACTTTTTTCTCCCGGGGGTGGGGGGGGGGGGCACACAATTTTCGGGGAGGGGGGGGGGGGGTGCGGACACTGGTAAAAGTATATATTTTCTTTATTAAATTTAATTCGTTCAGGGGCTTCAGGTGGGAGGGGCGAAGGAAGAAGTTCTGCCTGGAATTAAAACTCTTATTACGACTATTTTAAAAATTACTCTCTACTCCTAACCACATTTGAAAGATTAGCCTTTAATCGTGTGATGAACTGGGCAGTACAAAAAGTTTTTATTTCCTACTTGGCCTTATCGCGTGGGCATGACAATGACGTCACGTAACTATCTACCGCGATATGACTAACTAAACCAACAGCGTAGCATAAACGGGTTCCTTAGACTTGAAACTTTCAACTTGGGCGACAGATGCAGCTATGAAAAGACTATTTGCTTTCAAGTGATTAGGTCGGGAAGAGGAAAAAAATCTGGCACGTTCAGTTAAAAGGCGTATCCCCCGTCCCCAAATCCACCACCTGCGTTGTTTCGTCTTTTAGCTTAATTTTGAATAACAATTCACGTTAAATAGATATAGACTAGATCTATATGCCAACTTTAATTTTTTTTAAACAATTAAATTTTAAAAAACAATATATGTACATAAACCCAGTGGCGTAGCGAGGTCGGGTGCGGTATTTAATGGTGTCACCCCCCCCAGAGGCGCAGCGACCCTTCCCATGGACGAATTTCCGATTTGCATCCCCCCCCCTCAAAGTTTTCTCTATATATTTTGCTATTTTTTTGCCTTGGTGTCACCCCCCCCCCCCAAATGGTGTCACCCGGTGCGGTCCGCACCCCCGCCCCTCCCCCCTCGCTACGCCTCTGCATAAACCATCGTATATTCATTCAAATATTTCAGCAAATCAAAATTAAAATATTTGTTTTCATCCGAGTTTAAATACATTAGGCAATTAGTGGAAAAAAAAACCTATTAAAATACTTGAACTACAAAAATAGAAAAACAATCCATAGGTTCTATTATATGCTTGCATCGTTACCCCAACGCTGATCTCAATTCTAGGCCCCAAACCTTGTCCTTACAGCGACACTAGCACAGAGTTTCTGTCAGACATCGAAGGGGCAACAAAATGGCGTGGTCGAGTCGGTAAAGCTCATGATTTCTAAACCGAGAAGTCTCGAGTTCGAAATCCCCGGACAGACGAGGCTCGATAGCTGGGGACAGCCACTCTTCTAGGAGAGACAACACCAAAATCAAACAAGTGATGCCTTGTAGTTTGTTCTTGATTGGACAAAAGCTATCGAAGGTTCCCTCAGATAGTTCCAAGCCCACCTCCCACCCCCGAAAGCTCAAGCCCCCCCCCCCCACTCCCCTCCCCCAAGAGAAAAATATCTGAAAGAAACTCTGCACTGATCTAGGACACGTGATACTGTATTCCTCTAAGAAATTTTTTATCACCAAAAGAACCCGTTAACACATTTTTTATGGCTAGGCCCTTTCTTGATGTTTTTTTTTTTAGCTTTCATCTATTTTTATGTATAGTGCAGCTTTTCTCTATTCAACAGCACAAACTAACCCATTCTATGTTGTTTTTAGCTCCGCCTATGAAATAAAAAAAAAATCTACGACAGACAGCGCGACACCGACCTAGACTAGTTTCTATTTTTAGAAACGTAAACACCAAAGTCGTACGTCATTTTCCCTTTCACTACGACACAAAGTGCATGTCAACTTCTAGTTTATACAAGGGGTACAGGTGACGTTTTGGCTAAGACAAGAAATCGTTATTCGCAGGTGTTAGTTTACGTGTGTCGGTTTTAAAATAGAATCTACTAAGTAGAAATTATCTACCAAGTGGAAATTATATATTAACACGAAAGTCCATTAGGGACGTGGTGATTTCTGGTTGGGTTTTAGCATAGCATGCCTTGATTTGTATAAAGAGCCCACTTAGCTTATATGAGTACCTGGAATAAGTTTACCAAAGTAAAGAAAACTGCTTCATGTTTCCGAGATAAAGCCTTGAGCGTGTGGTTGGCGGTAGCATAGAGTTTGCTACGAGCAGAGTTTCTTCCAGGCATCTCTGCGGGGGGTCTAAGGCCCCCCGAAAAATTTTTACCACCCCCCCCCCCCCCCCCGAACGAAATGAAATTTATAAAATTTATATAGAAAATATATACTTTTAACAGTGTCCGCCCCCCCCCCCCCCCGAAGAAAGTTTACTGCCCCCCCCCCCCCCGAAGATTTCAAGTGCCCCCCCCCCCCCCCCGGAGAAAAAAGTCTGGAAGAAACACTGGCTACGAGTAATGAGTAGGTACAGAATCAAGCGTCAGGACTAAGTTTAGAGTGGGTGATAGTATCCGTAGTTTCGATAAAGATACCAAGTTTTATGTCAACACGAGATAATATGATACTGTTATAGAAAAAAAAATTAAAATTCATTAAACCATGTGTAAAAAAAATAATGATGTCAGTATTTTAGTAGCTACTGTGAAGTGCCTTTTAGAACTCCTTGAAACAAAATGAGTCCCTCCAATACCTTAAAGCGTCGGAGCGGACGGATGGATTGCCAGTGACCCATAACGACATGTATATTACCAGAGTTTCTTCCATGCATCTCCGCCCCCCCCCCCCCCCCCAAGAAAGTCTACCCCCCCCCCCCCCCCCCCCCCCGAACGAGATGGAATTTATAAGGTAAACATACTTTTACTAGTGTCCGCCACCCCGGAAAATGTTGACCGCCCCCCCCCCCCCGAAAATATCAAGTCCCCACTATCAAGTAGACACTGGTCTATTACAACTACCCAGACTCTCGAGCAGGGCAGTCTGAAAATTCTCAGAATTCGAGTAGGCGTGAAAAATGGGGAAACCCCGATTGTTATCTAGCCTTTAGCTCATCTCTCTGCGGATAAAGCTCATCCGCATGCAAACATCCGGGTATGGTATATCTGGCTTAAATATCTAGGATGAATATGTCTGTGATTGTATTTTTCATCATACAAAGGCAGACCCACACACACACAATACATTCAAACAATATATATATATATATATATATATATATATATATATATATATATATATATATATATATATATATATATATATATATATATATATATATATATATATATATATATATATATATAGTCACACCTCTATGTAGTAACATCTGCAAATATCTCGATGAAAACGACACAATCTTTTTTTTCTCTCTCTATTTCTCTATTAACAAAATCTTTCTCTTCTCTTTCCTCGCACTATTTAATCCTTTGGAATCCAACTGCCTCTACCCCACCCAAAAAAAAACTCACTCACATGCACATACTTATCTCCACCTCTCCCTCCCTCCTCTCCCACTCCACCCCACCCCCTCAAAAACACACAAAAGAGAGATGTAGATAAAAAGAAACACATACACACACACATGCAAAAAAACACTTAAACACACATCACAATAGCCCACAACACACACAAACACGCGCGCGCTCACCACACAAAAACTACTCACACATTATTCAACCCACAACCCTCACATAACCCGTATACTCACATTGACAATAAACAAAGGCAGTCCAAACTCCCTCCCTCCCTGCATCCGGAACCCCCAGGGCTGGCTTGTGTCGTATCTCCTCAGCTGTACCAGATCCGATGCCCCCGATGCCATTGTTGAGAAATTTTTACTTTATTTTTATTTTTCACTCCAAAAAATTATGGTACAAAATCACTTGCACTCTAATGCAGTATAAAGTAAAACTAACTTTATTGTTCAAAAACTGTTAAAATTCACAAACTTATTAAAGAACAACAACTCCTAGTTAAGAATTTAAAATCTAAAAGAAATAAAAACATTGGTTGTTATACAATATCGCACGACACGTGCCGTAATTAACGCTCACACTGCAGATTCCTAACGCACCAGTTACACAGGTAGGATATGTGTGACCCTGTTTATAACTGAATCTATAGTGGCATATGCAGGATGCGTTGTGCCATCCATATCCATAACAAATAATAAAGCGCTCGTGTCGATGGATGGCTAAATATTAAATGCTGCACATTATCATAATCTTGAGCGAACTTGTGTTTTCACTGATACTTACTACACACCTGGGTTGTGATATATATATATATATATATATATGTATGTATGTATATATATGTACATATATATATGTGTGTATATATATATTTATATATATATATATATGTATATATATATATATATATATATATATATATATATATATATATATATATATATATATATATATATATGTGTATGTATATATATATATATATATATATATATATATATATATATATATATATATATATATATATATATATATATATATATATATATATATATATATATATATATATATACATATATATATGTGTGTATATATATATATATATATAAGTATGTAATTAGCGTTCTTTAATTCAACTAGATCAACAACGTGCTGCATTTTAACATAACTCATTCTCGGGATAATTTAGAATAGCATATAGATCTACAAAACCAATGCGCGTATCTGATGGTAACAATATATACACATGAAACCTGCGGTTATTTTTAAAACTGCATCCGACACAACCTACTCTATAGCACTGCTTGACCTAGTGTCTAAAAACCACTGCTCACCAACACGCATGAAAAAATTAAATTTAAAAAATTAATTAATTAAAAAAATAAATAAACCGTACAATCAACACCAGCGGATAGCACACCGAAAAGAAGAAGAAGAAAAAACAGCTGAATAGAAAAAATGTAGGTCTACAGTGTGTGAATGTGCACTCCACTCCCACCAAGAACACCTCAATAATTAGCTTGCAACCCACCTTCGCTTCTACCTTACGTTTCTTCGATGCCGAGTCCCTCCGCTGGCGAACTAAAGAAACAGGTAGCTCAGGCTGTGTAATGTATTCTGGCTGTGTTTATACACACATGTGGAGGTGTGTAGTGCACCTCTAGCTGGTTTTTTTTTTTTTTTTGCTGCCATTTCTTACTAGGCTCGAACTGTACAAGAATGTATTTATGTTTTAAAGACGGGCTCAACACCATGGTTAAAAATGTGATTATGTTTTAAAGTTGTATAATGAAAGGGGGGGGGGGGATATTTACATGTCACACCCTCTCCCTATTAATCATCATAGGCTATATATATATATATATATATATATATATATATAGGCCCATATATATATATATATATATATATATATATATATATATATATATATATATATATATATATATATATATATATATATATAGGCCCATATATATATATATATATATATATATATATATATATATATATATATAATATTACATAGGCCTATATATATAAAAATATGTATATCAAATTGACGCCCGTATGGCTTTTATTTCTGAGACAATCGAGTTTCTATTGTGTGCCTGACCTTAATTTTCGAGAGAGTGAGCCGGGAGAGAGGAAAAGAATAAATAGAGAGCATTATACGGTTGCCCTCGGGAAAAAAATGAGCTAATCGGCTACTGGAAATACTAAACGCTAAGGAAAATCAGCTACTCTGCTTCATCTGCGCTACAACCCCGCCTTTGGTATATATGTCGCAACTTCAAGATTTAGCCAGTGTGACCCCACTTACCCACACATCACACACCGTGAGCCTTACAGTTAAATCTCCTGTTTGAGCGAAATCTTAAGTCTTCGCTGCCAAGACCCCCCCTCCCCACCCTACCCCCAGAACAAAGTACCATAACTCTAACAAAAAAATAAACTAAATGAATAAACCCCCTATACACTTTATATTTTTAGCTCACTCTAGGTCTGAGGGAATCAAAACGAAACTAGGCTTTCTCGAGAATTCTGTTTGATACATCGCCAGCTGGCACACAGAACTGGAGACACAGGTGATTCTGGGTTGTTTTTTTTTTCGTTTTACCCCAATTGGTTTTTCAACTGTGAAAAAGCAGACAGAATACGTTCTAGGTGCTAGGTTTGCATATTGTAGGCCTGCAAAGATTGATATTCAGCGAAATCGCATTTTTTTTAAATATGCTTAGTTCTTTCAGGCCTCTCTTGGGAGTGGTTGTCATATCCCGAAGTACGCCCACAGTCAACCCCCTCGAATAAAATAGAAAAGTATATATTTTTAGTGTCTGCCACTTCATCCCCCCCCCCCTACTCCAAAGTTTCAAGTGTCCCCCGATGAAAAATGCCTGAAATAACCACGGGGTCAGTCTCCCCCCCCCCCCCCCCCCCAATAAAAGGACAGCCACACACACACACACCATTCCTTTCCCATCATATCAAAGCTGAATTTTTTTTTGTTTTGTTTTTGCTGTTTCTGTCCAAAATATCAACTGAGTTCAAACAATTATGATGATATACTTAATACATTAACATATTTTCAAAATATAAAAAGATGGTCGTCATTTTTCTGCCCCCCCCCCCTCTTCTCTCCCTCGTCACACACCGTCACTAAAAATCCAACGCTCCCCCCCCCCCCTCCCCCACTTACGAGTCTGAAGTGACGTCTTATATGGACTCTCGTTAATTCTCTTGGGACAATAACGAGTAACGAGGGTAGTTCTGGTTTGTAGATCTCCTTGCTCCGATTGTTTAACTTGTCAATCACAGCATTCTGCGACTTAGTCTCGGTTTCATGGTTGAATGGAAAGTAGGGCATGTAAGGCAACTGTGAAAATGTAAACAGGGGAGATTACTGTGACTATTTAATAGGGGAAGCCACTCTTTTATTCACTCTGCAAAGCTTGTGAGTTTTGCATAGGCCTACCATATGTTGTCTAAACAAATAGGGGATGCCTTTTTGACGATTTTCTAGATCTACATGGAAAGGGGAAGGGGGATAAGGAATGTGAAGAAACGGCGCCTACACAATTTGTATACATTTTGGGGGCGGAACTGGTAAAAGTATATATTTTCAATATAAATTCTATTTCGTTCAGGAAGGGAGGTGGTAGACGTTGCCCCCCCCCTCCCCGAAGAGATGCGTTGAAGAAACTGGATGCGTGTTAGCGAAAAGGGGGGGGGTGTATCAGACATACCATTATTCTCCTGACACTTCTAGAATCGAATTAAAACCCAACTACCAGACCGTGTCACTACCGTTGATTTCACTCTTGGCTTGGCCTACCTTGCGCTTCACCTTTACGGAAGTTCAAAGGTCATCTGTCGGATCGAGGAAGTGTAAACTGTAGATTAACAACAGTCAACTGTAACGAAATGTTAATGTAACATTCAACAAGCACCTTTTTCAGAGGCTACAAAGCTTAAAATGACGGCCATTGTTGCTACTAGATCTAGATTCTTGATAATATAGCGATATCTGAACAGAAAGGAGCCTTGCTTTTGTTAGGCAAACGGACGTTTGGCTCATACGTAAATAAATAATTTTTTTTATTCTTGTGTGGACAGTGGTCTGTGCTGTACCGTTTATTTAGTTTATTACTAGATCTAGATCTAGATCTAGATCTATTACTAACAACTACACTAGATCTAGTCTAGATTTAAATCTAGACCTAGATGTAGCAGACACAATGCCAATACACATAATTTTAATTTTTAATAGGCCCTATAATTTAAGGTCCTAAGTTTTAACTAAACTTTAAAGAAAAGTCGTTTTTTAAGTAGTAGGCCTAGAATTTACTTTTTTAAGCTAAATCTAGATCTATATCTAAATTCTAAATAGTTAGTAAATAGGCCTAATATTTTAATTCAAGTTCTAATGAGTCTTTTTAAAAGTATTAATAATTGGCTTGTCCTAAGTTTAATAAATATTTCAATCCATTGATTTAATTTATCATCAATTAGACCTAGTAATGAAGTACTAACTCATAATTTATTAATCATTACCAAATCTTTCTAGTACACAGCAACAGGACAAAAATGACCTACCCAGTAGTATCACCCATCTCTAACGAGGAAGTCACACTGACCTGTATAAAAACAGACAGCAACAACCAGCTCGAGATTGACTTTCTTCTCCCAAATGGAATCCTCATTCCTCTGGTGGTCAACTACCTGTCCCCACTTGATCTTATCAAACAGGTAAATATCAAGAAACAGGTGAACATTAACAAACAGGTAAATATCAACACACAGGTAAATATCAACAAACAGGTATATATAAACAAACAGGTATATATCAACAAACAGGTAAATATCAACAAACAGGTAAATATCAACAAACAGGTAAATATCAACAAACAGGTAAATATTGACAAACTGGTAAATATCAACAAACAGGTAAATATTGACAAACTGGTAAATATCAACAAACAGGTAAATTTCAACAAACAGGTAAGTATCAACAAACAGGTAAATATCAACAAACATTAACAGGTAGATATCAACAGAAGGGTAGATATCATCAAACAGGTAAATATGGAGAGGCCTAAATATCAACGAACAGGTTAATATTAATGGCCAGAGTGCTCTATGAAGTCGAGTTCACCTGTTTCTGCGACATGTTTGTATGAAGCAATATTTTGATCAACATTATGCCCAGCCGCCTTTACTTTCCCTAACTTGAGTCACGTACCCAGGGATCTGAACTTGAGACTTTCATGTCAGTAGTCATGCTCTCTACTGTTTGACCATATCTTTCCATTATACAAGACAAAACATGAGAATAAATGTCTAGTTGATCAGACATATAAATTTAGCTATTGTGTGGACACTGATGATAACATTTTGTATAGACAACATCTTTTTTAAATAGTTTTTATTTGTAAATTATCACAACATGAATGATTATATTATACACGACATTGGTTTTATTGTTTACACACTAATTACATATCCTTATTGAAACCATTTCATATAAGGAAGAAAGGATTTACTTCCCATACTGACATTTACTTATTTTATTTTGATCAAAACAGGATGCCAACCCATTTCCCTTTCCCTCTTGTCCACAACAACAGAAATAAAGTGTTTTTTAGTTCTGAATGAATGATACAAAATTTTTACTATTAACAGATTGTGTGGAGAGAAGCACACAACTATCCACTGGCTAATAGCTTATTGCCTGAAGATGCATACAGTTTTTACTTCATCAATACAGTGGGAGAGAAGGTATTTCTTTCTTAAATATTGTTTTATTGTGTAATATAGTATACTTTTTACAATATTGACATAACAGTTTTTGTTTTTATAAAAAGAAAATTCAGTTTTACTTTAATAAATATATATTTATTTTAAAAATGTAGAAAATTATTTGGAAGATAAACGTCATATATAATTTTTGTTTTTCTTTAAAATTGCAGTCATTATAATATATTTTTTTAAATTGTTTACCGAAATTACTTTAATCAGGAAGAAGTTCTAGATGAAAGTCAAAATTTACAACAGCTCCGCCCATATATAGGACTTCTCCAGTTGGTGAAAAGGAAGGGAGACAACAAAGTAAAAACACTGGATAAAAAAATTAACTGTCTGATTGGTCAAGGTAATTTAATTCAAACAGTATAGCAACTTTTTTTTGCTTTCCTTGGTCAAGGTAATTTAATTTAAACAGTATAGCACCATATCTTATGTTTTCCTTGGTCAAGGTAATTAAATTCAAACAGTACAGCACCTTACCTTTTTTGTTTTCCTTTGTTTTAAAAAAGATTGTATAAAACTTATACAATATTGAATGGTCAATTTTTCTTCCAAAAAATCAAAATAACATTGCAAAACTTCTCAAAAGGTTTATCAAAGCAAGAATCCTTTCAAGCTGCAGAAATGTTTGATTTCAAACAAAGAATGACTGAGTTGTGTAGGGAAATTGCAATACATCGAAGATCACAAGTAAGTAACCATTGTTTGCATGTAGTTCCTCCTAATTTCAAAATATCAGTTTGAAAATGACAAATCTTAAACCTCATTCATAAATAAATATTTAAATGTGTCACAACTAGAAACTAATATCTTTTGAGCTAGGGGTAAAAAATAAATGATTTTACATTCATATTTTATCTTTTTTTGCGTCGTCATACGAAAAATATCCTTGCTTCCAGACACCTATAGAGAAATTCAGATGGCGTTACCCACTTCGACTTCGCAATGTTAAAACATTACCTGATGAATTACAAGCCAGTATTTTTAATGGTCGCATAATATTAGATGTCTTCTATGAAAATGCGGTAAATTTAGCGCTTATAATTAAAAATCTAAATTTCTAAACATCTTTCTTTACTATCTATTGCATTGTAATTATTTTAAAAAGAAGTTTTTTTTAACTAAACTCATTTATACTCAGAATAAGAAAAGCTCACTGTTATGTTTTTGTGTTACTATTTTTAGGGTCGCTATATAACACATGTAGACTATATGTGTACACCGGATGCAGCAATTAAAGCAACTTTGGAAAATGGAAAAAGAACTCTGCCACCTAAAACAGATTCAGAGTTATTCATCCTTAAGGTCATTGGACAAGAGGAGTATTTATATGGAGATCATCCACTAATTCAGTTTAAAGTAAATACTTCCTTTATGTATAAGTGATAAATATTTTCTAAATGTCTTTTTAAATTAACGAAGTGAAAGTGAATGCTTTTGAAAAACTTACATAAGAGTTTTTATTTTTTATTTTGTTATACTTTTTTATTCTGTAATTTCTTTCAAGAATTTTAAATCCATGTAGATCTAGATCCATGTATTATATATTTCATTATATTCCTGCACTTCACAGTATGTTTACCAGTGTCTGGTGAAGAAAGCTGCTCCACAGTTTTGGATGGTGCTTAAGTCTACTCTCTTAGGTAGGAGACAAAAAAGGTGTTATGTTATGTTTAAACTAATTATTATACCTTTAATAAAGTAAGTATAATAACTGTTATAATAATAATATAATACCTTTTTAAATGTACTAAAATATATCTAATTAGATTAAAAATGAGATATACTTATATAGTCATAAGAAATTACTTATCCAAAAGGTTAAAAGAAATGGCATCACTTAGAAATGGTCAAAATTGTGCTATAAGATTTAACAAGCAGACAGACTATTGAGCTATGTCACTTGAGAAAAAATATTTATTTTTACTCATCTCCATATGAAACACAAATAACAAACTATGAAATTCTATAAAGAAAAATTCATCATAACCGATAAATAAAATTTCCCTTCTGTGAATTGGACTTAAAATACTAATTGCTGATAAATATTTTATGCATAATCCTACGTGCAAATAAATTAGTAATAGATTCTTTCTTTTATACAATTTCACTTTCCAATACAATCTTTAATTCAAGCTTAAGATGATGGAAATTAATATTTGATATGTTTAAAATTTACAAATAAATGCTTTTCTACTAATAAATTAAACCAAATTAATGCTTTAGCAACACAGCATTTTATGCCTGAATTATATTTTTTTTTAAAACGTACGTAAAAAATGTTATAACACTGTTCTTTCTTTATTGTTTAGAGTCCAATCCACCAGTACCAAGAAGACAGAACTCTGGGTTAATAAGTAATTCCCAAACTGACGCTGCTGCTAGTGTTTCTCGGAGTACTGATGTCACAGCTTGGGACGTGAAAGCCAACTATCAGATTCAGATCTTGGGAATCTCAAGGATTCAGCTGGCTGCTGGATCAAAGGTATAGATGAAGCCTTTCTTCTTCTTCTTCATTCTTAATTTTTAGTGTTGGAAGGGATCGAACTCGAGACTTTTTGGTTTAGCAACCATGAGCTTTACCGACTCGTCTACGTCGACCCCTTTCCATCACAATTGAGGATTACGTGTCAACTGGTTATGCACCATTGAGGCCATTGACTCCAATTTCAGCCTGCTTTTCTTTTTGGATTTGCTTCAATAGCCTTTGTCCAACCAAGAGCAAACTACAAGGCAGCAGTTGTTTGGCTTTGAAGTTGTCTCTCCTAGAAGAGTGGCTGTCCCCAGCTAATGAGCTTCATTTGCCTGAGGGTTCAAACTCGAGACTTTTTGGTTTTAGCAACCATGAGCTTTACAGACTGGACCATGCCGACACCTGAAATCTTTCAATCTTGTATTAGTTCTTGTTCTCAGTGAAATTATTTTTCAGCTTGTGATTGCTGACCTAAATTTTACATGTTCATATTAAAGCTCATGTATTTATGATTTTAACCCTTGTATTGATGGGTGCTTTGTATTCTTTGTTTTTAAAATGTATACTTTGGAAGATTGTACAACTAGTCCAACTATCAGTATAAACTGCCAGTTGTCTCCAACTCCGCAAGCAAACCATGCGATTTTTCACTACTGAGAGTCGTGTCTTAGAGCCATAATCTAGGCCATGTATGTTGGTACAAAATGCTGTCTTGTGGAACATGTTCTGTATTTTGTGGTGCCGTACTACCTGGATATGTCCCTGAGACTTAGCTTTTATCTGCTGAAACATGTTGCCTCATCCTATTGTTGCCTGTTCTTAGTCTAAAGACTACTCTATCCTGGTACACATGGTTTTTGTATATGAAAGCCAGATCAACTACTATATTTTTTTCTTTTTATAGTTTGTTTCACCATTTTTTAAAATCTTCTTTGTCAAGTAATACTATAGTATTCGCATTCCTTAATTCTGGCTTCAATATTTTTGCCTTATCTGTGGTAGTTGTAGTAAAATCATAGAGCACATGTAAATAAAGACAAACAGGATTATCATTGCTATTAGCGAATGAATTTAAAACTATTGTGTTAAAATCCAATTTTCTTTATATTTTATATTTAAAAATTAATTCATGCCTAATTCATATATATTTCTTTTTTTAAATTTTCCGGTGCATTGCTAATTTCCCTTTTGGAAGATGAAGTTGTATGCTGGTATTTACCATGGAGCTGAACCTCTGTGTGATGAGAAAGGAATAGACGACTTAATAGTCAAAGACAACTCTTGCGTATTGAAACAGGATATCACGTTTGATATTAGTGTGGCCAATCTCCCTCACTGTGCTAGGCTCTGCTTTGCCTTGTACGCTTTCGGAGGAAATAATAAAAGAAAGGTTAGAATTATTGTCAAAATATATTAAACTCAAGTTCAAATTTTTGTTTAGTTTTGATGGTTTAATGAAAATAAATGTCAGCAAAATTAAGTTTGGATGTTTTAAGATTATTATCATCAGCTAGATATTCCCTATTTGTTACCATATCTTTATTTTGTTTCATCTATGTACTGTATTTGTACTGTATCCATCTGGTGCAATCTGTTAGTTTATTAAAGCCCTTTTTTCTTGAAATGTCTTGTGTTCATTCTCCTGATATGGTGTTAAGATACTTCATGCCTAAAGTATCTTCATTTAAGATTAATACACAGTATTCCCCAGTGCATAAATAACCTTATTATTATTGTTATTGCCCATCCAATTTATCATTAGCTTGGCGCATAAATTTAAAAGATATTTTACCATAGCTTTAAAAAATCTGAGCAAGTTTTCTCTTAGATGATTAAATAGTTGGGATTCCTAAAAATTTGATGAATTTACCAAGAAATTAATTTCCTTAATATAGCAAAAGTATATGTTAGTTAAAATAAAACTTGTATATTTAAATAAAGATTGGATAGTAGTTCTGACACCCACAAAAAAAATGAATACTTTCAGGATCTGGTTTCATGGGTAAACATTTCTGTGTATGACTTCAAGTATCGGCTTCAGCGTGGGGACAGGGAGCTGCCCATGTGGCCACAGGACATTTTACAACAATCAGAAGAGTACTGTTACCCCTTAGGTAAGAGAATTTATCCTTTCTTTGGTTCAAAATTATATAGTTGACTTTTATTTCATTTGTTTTATTTTATCAGTTTCAGTTGTTGTTTATTTATAAAGCTTTATGTAGTAGGGCCTACTAAGTTTATGGGTTGTATTGATTTTTCATTCACAAAGTGGTGTAAATTGTTAATGTATATGTTTTCATAGTAATTGTCTATTCACACATAAATTGCTACTAATTTTTTATTTTATTTTAGGATCATATTTTTTATTAATGCACAAATTATTATGTTGTACAATTTTAATAGGCTCTATTCTTTCCTCTGTTTTATGCAACAGGTGGTGTGGCACTAAATGCACAAAGCACTGAGGCAACTATCCTTAAGATAAGCTTCCCTGATATAGAAGGTTGCGGAGGCTCTTATGTCACCTACCCATCCTATGATATAGTATGTAAACTATTGTTAAATACCCTTAAAAGATTTGGCTTTTTAAAAACAAGTTAATAAAAAGTCTATTGACAATTTAAGCGCAATTTCCCCATAGATCTATATCTATATATTGCTATATAGTACTGTAGTGTATTATGTATAATGAAATTTTTTTTTAAATTTTGTGACCGAACGAAAGGATATTTTTGAAAACTTTCTTCGGCAATATTGTTCTAAATTATGGCAGGAATTGATTGGTAAATGTTTCAAGTCGCTAAGTGGTCTAGTTGCCAAGATATGGGCCAAAAACTGCATTTTTTCGAGGTTTTTTGGCGTTTCCGGGAAATCCAGGAAGGAATTGCGGGAATTTTTTTGGCCCACAATCATCCTCGGAACTTGCTTAACATATTTGCTTTTGGAACTAGTCCTCGATATTGCTTCATTGAGGAGGAGATACGACTTAAAGCTGCGGATACACATCCATCCATCCATCCAGAAATAACGAATTAATAATCGCAATTGCCAGTATGGAAATTGCGCTAAAAAAACTATAATTTTTTTTTAATTTTCAATAAGGAAATATACCATGTTAACTTATTGCTGCTGATGGTTTCAGAATTATTATCCATTTTAAAAGATTTGCATGCCATACTTTATCTGTTATTTAATGAGTTCATTTTAAGTGTTGTTTATCATGATTAAGCCAATTGTGTGTTTACCCCGTACAAATACTTAACACAGAAATGTAGTTGATTCAAAATTCTTGGACATGCAAAATCAATCTGTTTATGGTTTTTGACTATTAAATAAAAAAAATAATTAAAAATCAATATTATTAATAAATATTAAATTATTATACTAAAAATTATAAGTAACTTTTTTTTAATACACAGGTTTTGGAATATGCTTCTAAACACATGGAACCTGTTGGCAGTATAAGCTCTCCAGTAAGTGATTTTTTTGTTTTTATGTTTTAAATTGTTTTGTTCAGTCCTATTGCATAATGAAAGAAAACTGTTTTAATAGAAAAATTGGAATGATGGGATAATTGTATTCTGCAACTATGATTTCTTCTATTTATACCAATTGTTTTGTTGTATTGTTTAAACCAATTTTTCTGTTATTTGTTTAGACCAAAATTTTCTTTACTATTTAGACCAAAATTGTTTTGTTAACTATTTATGCCAATCGTTTTCTTTACTGCTTAGACAAAAATAGTTTTGTTAACTGTTTAGACCAAAATTGTTTTGTTAACTGTTTAGAACAAAAATAGTTTTGTTTACTCTTTAGATCAGCTGTGCAGGTATCCTCTACCAGAACCAACTGGAACAAATCCTCAGTTGCCCAGAACAGCTGTTTGAACAAGATAAGGACCTTGTGTGGAAGCTACGCCACTTTGTCCAAGAGAAGTTCCCCCACCATTTATCTAGAGTTCTACAGTCTGTCAAATGGAATAATTATGTTGATGTTGCCAAGGTAACTCTAAACAAATTATTGGGCGTGGGGTTTTTTTATGTATGATTTCAATTTTTGTTTGTTTTTTTGTACTTTGGTCAGGTCATGTTTACAAGGGTGGTAAAAAATGTGCCTAAATAGGTATGGAGAATACTTTGGAACATAACCCACTTAGTTTGTTTTTTTATGTTGGGGCATATCAGAATTAAACCATAGAGAGTGGTACATGTAGCTGGCTACATTTAGTAGGGAATTCTTTTTTTGTTTTGTTTTAGACCTTGGGTTTTCTAAACAAATTTTGGGCTCTTCTATTCAAAGCTTAAGTAAGACAGTTCAACAGAATCATACAAGTGTATCTAGAACTAATCAAATATATATATTTTTTAAATAATGTAAAATTCAAGTTGAAATATCTGGCATATTGTTTTCAGATGACTGCACTACTAAATGCCTGGCCACTTCTGCCTGCAGACTATGCCTTGGAAATTCTTGGCCACGAGTACCCTGATCATAATGTAAGAAAGTTTGCTGTCAAATGTTTGGATGAAGATCTTGGGTAAATAAATTTTAATTTCATTTAGTTTTTTAATCAAGTTTTTAAAGTATATACTACAACTAACCAATGAATAGTTTTTGAAAATATTTTGTTTTTAATAAGGATATACTTTTGGTCATTATTTGTAATATTTATGCATAACCTCATTGCTTTTCTTTGAAAATAAATGTGTATAAATTTCTCCAGGGATGATGATTTCTCCCAGTATATGTTACAGTTGGTCCAAGCTTTAAAATTTGAGACTCATCTCATTTGTCCACTAGCAGAGCTCCTGTTGACCAGAGCACTCAAAAATCAGCATTTAGGTCACAAATTGTTCTGGCTTCTCAGGTTAAAAATTGTACTTATGTAGTATTTAAGAATTATTATACGGATCAATGTTTTAAATGTGTTGTCAGACATTTTCTTTCAGACTTATATCTGCTTGAAAAACTGTCTGATATTTTTAGACTAGATAATGGTAAAAAAATATAACCCTATTTTATTTTAAAACAATTAATTAATTTATCTATCTCTACTAGATTATGCAGTGTTTGTGTTTTGGCCAAAATTTTGTCTGACCAAAAAAAGTACTAATGGCAAGTTCCTCTTCACTAGGTCTGAGATCCACAACCCCTCTGTTACTACTCAGTACAGTCTGCTATTAAAGATGTACCTGACCAACAACCCTGATCATCTTCATGTTCTCATGAAACAACAAGATGCATTAAAAAAGCTTTTTGCTTTAAACTCACTTATAAAAGATTGTAAAGTTAATGATGAGGTGTGTAAAAGTTATATTGTTAATATATATTTTTCTTAAAATTATATTGAATCACTTCCAATTTTAACTAATATGTAAAACAGTGATGTTTTTTTTTATCATCTATATATATAATTCTCTTCTGGGAGACGCTAGAAAACAAGCTGCAAGCGCATCCTTGCAGTCCCCTCTCTTTCTCTCTAGCACTATCGCTACCACCCCCCCCCCCCCCACCCCCACATGGTCTGGTGAGTTGTGGTCACGCTAGGCCTAAATGTTTACAAATCGTAGAGCTGGGTTTAGTGACGGCTATTAGGGGCAGATAATTTAGCTTGAAACGATTTTAAACTTACAGGAGGTAACTAAGAGGAGGCTGCTTTCACGGGGGGGGGGGGGGTGTAGGGTCGGGGTTAGGGGAAAGGGGGGGGGGGTTAGTGTTTTAAAGCAATATTTTCAGTGGCAGCATTGGTACTGTCGAATTCACAAATTATGAATTACTGAAAAGTAGAAAATAAAACAACTAAATAGCGGCGTATAATACGCCGCGGGTCGGCTCGTATTAAATATTGTCTAAATGTGATGTTTATCTTCTCAATTTGTTTATTTTGTATAGATTAGGTTTGTTTTAAATTTTAAACATGCGCAGTGGATAAACAATTAATTTTTTGGAAAAAATTATATGTAGATGTGTTAGTATGCTTTATAAAATGCTATATAAAATTATTTTTTCAGGCTAAGAGAGAAGAAGCAAAGTCCATGATGCAAAAGGTTTTGGAGCAACCAACTTTTAGGAAATTTTTCACAGAGCTTTCTAGCCCTTTATCTCCTTTGTTTAAAATGAAAGAGTTGAAGTAAGTATTTTATTATAAAAAAAGTTTTTTTTAAATTTATCGTTGAAATGTTAGCTACATCTACAATTGTAATAACTTATTTAATTATTATGGTGACTTAAACCAGAATCGAGAAATGTAAATTCATGAATTCCAAAAAGCGACCTCTTTGGCTGGTCTGGTCAAATGCTGACAGTATTGGCCCAGATATACAGATCATATACAAAAATGGTGATGGTATGTTTGATTTTAGAATTAACCATAATTTAAAAATCTATGAATTTATATTATGTTATATCCACAATATTAGTATAATATTAAAAATATCTGTGAAAATTTAAATATTTGTTTAATTAAATTAAATTTTTAAAATTTCTGGAAAAATTAAAAATGTATAAAAAATAATTACATGTTTTAAATTTCTGTGAAAATTTAAACTTAAAAATTAAATTTTTAAAAATCTGTGAAAATTGAAAGCTTTATTATTAAATGTAATTATTAAAATATTAGTGAAAATTTAAACATGTATAATTTTAAATAAACATAAACAAATATGATTTTTTAATAGATCTACGACAAGACATGCTGACTTTACAAATTCTTCAGGTCATGGACAACATCTGGCAAGCTGAAGGTTTAGATTTTAGGTATTTGTTGGCTATAGCTCACAAACATTAGTTTGTTTTGAGCATCAAATCTTTTAAAATATATAGTTAATTAAATGTTAGTAACAGCCTATTAGATGAATGCAGCAAATGTAGCATAAAGTGACAAGTAATTTAATGTGACAAAAGTATCTTTTTGTCAACTGAATCTCTTGCACATTTCTCCAGGATGAATCCTTACATGTGCATGGCCACTGACAGGGAACAAGGCATGATTGAGGTGGTGACACCAGCAGATACTATGGCCAATATCCAGAGGTGGTACAACAAAAGTGCTTTTGACAAAAAGGCCTTGTTCGAATGGCTCAAACAAAAAAATCCAGATGAAAAAAGGTCTGATGCTAGTGACATTGTTTTATTTTATAGTCATGATGCAGTAAATAACCTCATAATGCAGTAAATAACCTATTTTTTTTAAAAATACATTAATAATATTTTAATTTAAGATAAACATATGTAAAGTAATAAATAAATAATAATTATAACAGAAATCATTAATAACTTTTATGCACATTTTAAACTTTTCTATTTTAGTGCATGATCATTAATTTTATAGTGTTTTATTTTAAAGTTAAATTTCTTATTTTCATTCACAAACCTTTTGTGTTTTCAGTCTGAATGCAGCAGTTGAAGAGTTCCTCATGTCTTGTGCAGGGTACTGTGTAGCCACATATGTCCTTGGCATTGGAGACAGGCACAATGACAACATCATGATGAAAACATCAGGACAGGTAGCTTTCATCACTTTTTTTACAATTTTCATTCTATTTATTATATTTTTTTGCTATTTTTTTTTACTATATTGTAATCAAACTTAATTCAATTGATATAGAATTTTGTTCATGAATGTTAATCATGGGTTACATTCAGCTTCTTTTTTTTTTGTGGACAGTGTAATATTTTTTTTAGAAATCAAATTTTTTTTCTACCTGGCATGTCTAGATTTGAAAACTAAGCTATAACCGCTCAATATTGAGAAAATCACCTTTCTTACAAGATATTTTACATTTTTATCTCACTTCTCCTGAATATTGTGGGCTCCAGAAGAAAAACACTATTCTGCTATCAGGACTTTTTGATTTAGCAATTTTGTTAGTCTAAAAACATGAATTACTTGTGACCTCTCAATATTACTTCCCATTTTGCATTTTTGAATCTTGTTTTTGAAAACCATTAAGTTTCATTCCAGGGTTACATTACAGTGTTGCTATAACATTAAAAATAGATGTTACTGATGCATTTCCTACTATTTATTCTACATTTTATTATATAATAGCAGGGGGGGAGGGGCTGATCTTTCAACCCATACACAAATTTCAGCATGTGCCAACCTTATTTCCAATGATACAACTCATAATTCTCCCCATACAGTTGTTTCACATAGACTTTGGCCACTTCCTGGGCAACTTTAAGAGCAAGTTCCATGTGAAGAGAGAGAGAGTTCCATTTGTCCTGACCACCCACTTTGTTTGCCTCATCAACAAAAATGGTGCAGCTCCTGACAACTTTAAGAGGTAAAAAAAAAGTTGCATCCTGATAATTAAAAAATCATCATTTTGTCTCATAGAGCTAATGTGAGTTGTGCTTTCAGACCAGATGTTTAATGGGTCTAGGACATTAACCCCCTACACATTAATTACCCCCCAACCAGACATTCCCCTGGACATCCCCCCTCCCGAGTCATTACTCCCTGTCAATTACCCCCCCCCCCCCCCCAAAGAAGAACACTGACCGTAACCATAACACTAATCTTAACCTAACCCTTCCTTAACTGGTCAGGGGGTAATTGACAGGAGTCATTTTTTGTTCCTGTGGCTTTGGTCAACACTAACCACAGTCACTTCTATATCTATATCTTTTTATTCCAGCTTTTCTTTTAGAGGTTTTAAAATAATTATTCCAGACTAAATTATTTTTACCATCCATAAATACTTTTGCATATTACTTAACTTATTATACTGCATTTAAAATAAAATTGCTTACTGAATAATCATTTATATTTGTGCTTTTTTTTCTTACTAGATTCATTACATGTATCTAGTTAAGTAGAATTTTGGAAAAGCGAAAGTTATTTAGGCCAGAGTATAAAAACATCTATATTACATTTTTTAAATATTTTATTTTTTTTACAAATTCAGAATTAGAAATTTTTTAAGTTAAAATTTAATCCTTTTTTTTCAGATTTCAGACCATGTGTGAAAAAGCCTACCTCATCCTACGCCGTAAATACTCTCTGTTGATATCCCTGTTCATGATGATGTTAACGAGCGGCATCCCTCAGCTGACCAGTCCAAAGGACGTCAACTACCTGCGGGAGACCCTAGTGCCTGATATGTCGGAGGCCGATGCCCTGACTCACTTTAGATACACGTTCGATGAGGCTCTCAAAGGCTCCTGGAAGACAAGTATCAACTTCTGGATCCACATGCAAGCAAAGCAGTAAATACTGTTTCTCTTTAAGTAACAATAGTTTTTAAATAGCTTTAATGTTGGGGAGTTTTAGTTTTAACTGATCGCAGTCCCTGGCATTTCCTTCTCCATATTCAATTTTTTTTCCCCATTTATGCAGAGGTGAACACAATTAGATTTTTCTACTATTTTCTCATGCCCAGAGATATTTATCTGATATATATATATATATATATATATATATATATATATATATATATATATATATATATATATGCAAAATATAATTCAATATATAAAATTATATAGATAGTATTTACATGTCAGTATCAATTGTTCTAAACAAAAATAGAAAAAAAAATTGTTTAACCCTATTAGGATTGTGTTCATGAAAAAATAATGTCTGGGCAGGAGGAGACTGATGCTGTAAGGGTTAAATATTTTTGATGTGACTATTGGAGAATAAATTTCTTAAAATTAATGTACTTAACTTATTTACTCTAAATATTCCAGTTGATGTATCGCCATTCCAAATACCCACTATCTTTCACCTACTAAACTATTAATAATGGTAAAACAATGCAATAATTGTTTAATCTATTAGTTAATTGTAAAAAGTACAGCAACTGTTTATGTAACAAACTGCTCAATTGTTTGTTTAACATAAGCACTCAGTGCCTTATACTGTAACAATTATTATTTAATTCCAATATAAATATATTTATTTATTTAAAAAATATATTCTTATTATATTTTTAAAACTCCATTTAATATACCAGTGATATGTACATTCTGTTGGTTTTTATTATACTTCATAAAATCTCATTATTTAACTTAAGGATTGTATCATATATACAAAATTACCCTCTTTCAGATTTTTTTTCAATCAATTCTTAATGTGTAACACCTTGAAAGACATAGTATTGCTTATATTCATGTTAACAACTTAATTCTGGTTGAATAATTATATAATTGATTCTACATTGGTAGAAATTATTTGATGCTTTATTCTGTTTAATGCAAATTAGAAGAAAGGAAACTATAAAAAAGGAATGTCAGCTATCATTCTTAAATGGTTGTTCTATAATTTTAAATAATTCTCTTTTTATTTAGGAATAGTTTTATATATTTTAATTATATTTACACTTTTTAATGATCAATGTGATTGAAGTCATTTTAAAATAAAAAATTGCAAGGAGTAGTTGGGTTTTTTAATGCATTAAATAGATTGGCCATTTTGTTAGTAAAATTTTTAATATTTTTCCATGTGCCTTACCAATTTACATATTTTAAAAATGTGCCTGTGTTATCAAAATATTATTGTGTTGAAATTTTTCATTTGATTTGAAAAATGTACAAAATAGATAGCTATTATTTCATTTATTTAGCGGCATCTGCAACTGGGATAATAATGTTATTTTAAGTTCCTGTGTAGTGTGTTGTAAAACCTGAATAGGTATGTTTTAGCTGTAAATTTGTTGCCCTTTTCTGATATTATATAATATATGTAGGAAAATGTTTGATTTTAATTAAGAAAACTGAACTAACTTGTTACATTTATAATATTTATCCTATTATAGAGCTCCCAAAGTAGACCCAAAAAAAATTTTGTTTAAGATTAGGGCTTAATTATTAATTACCTGATCAGTATTAATTTTTATAGTAAAGATATTGTCTTTGTAAAATATATAGGTATGTTCCAATTAATGGCAACTACTTAATGGTGAAGATATAATTAGTTTAAAATACTGTAACAATACTACTATGTATCACTGAAGTTCTATCTTACTTAAGTATTTCAAAACGTTTTTGTAATTCATCACACAATTTTATCACCAAACATTATGTTACAATATATCTTTATACTATTTTAAATACAGGAAATACAAAAAATTATATTTTTTATCAACCATATGCCATGCTTTAACATTCCATATCTTAAAATATTTTTAATCTACCCTAAAGAACAAAATAAAATAATTTCAATAAGCAAATGTATTGGTTTATTATTCCACAGCTTTTGTAAACAATGTATTATTATCATATTTAGATAAATATTTTATCATTGCTGCTGCTATTTATTTCTGGACAGATAACTCAAGCCAGTGAGTGAATTTTGTATTTGATTTTTTTACCAAGACAAAGAAATTGTATTTTTAAAAGCTTTTTCTTCAGTCAGTCTTTTGTGGGCTTGTAGTCAAATCTTCAAACATCAATCTAATTTTTAATCTAATGATTATTATATTACACTAGTCATAAAAGATGAAAGGCTACTATATATAATTTTTAAAAAGGGAAAATAACAATGTGATGGCTTTCACTTAGGTCAGCTGGTGATCATGAATGTTGCTATCAAATCTTTGAGCAAAGACAAACATCAATAAGTGGCAGATAATACACATTTTTAGTTTGTATGTTGCTGACTTCTAAACTAAATTAAGTTTTCAAAATGGAAGTGATAAATTGGTACCCAATTGTTAAAAAAAAAATTAATGTTTACAATTTCTTGATAATTAAAAGTAGAAAATAAAAATAAGGAGAAAATCAAAATACTCTTTCTTTAGATCTAATAGTAAAAGAATTAATCACTTAAATATAATTTCAATTCAACTACTATTTACACTAATATATCTTAAGAATAAAAATGTTAATTTTTTTCTTACTTTCTTGTGTTATAGAGCTTGTTATTTAAAAAGTTACCAATCTTTTTTTATTAATAACCATGATTTCATATTTCTGGATTTGTATTTGATGAGTACATTTGAAAATGTATCTTTCTATGGGGTTTTTTGTTTTGTTTTAATACCAATTGAAGGGTTTATTTTAAGTAGGTCTACAGTACTTAAACGTTATACATTGATTTTTACAAGTCAGTAATTACTGTTACCATTCTAAAAATCAAATTAGATATTTTTTTTAAATAATTTAGTTTAAATAGCACAGCCAGGATTTATATATGGCTTATTGTTTATACACCATACCATGACCTGCTGAACACTTGTTGAATAACTTCTTATTTTTTTGAGTAGAGGAGTTTTAGATTTTAACAGTAGACATGCAACAAATTTTCTGAGTATAGAGAAGCGAATTCAGTATTTTGTTATACTCAAATGACATTACTAAGAAACTGACAGACAATTGATTTTTATGTCAGTATCTTTTTACTTCAGTTTGATATGTGTTTAGTATTATTAATATGCAATGAGTATGTGATAAGTGCTTAAATTTTGATCGATTGGACAAAAAGTATATTGAGGAAAAAATATACATCTAAACATATCATTTTTTAAAACATATAAATGTTCACAATTTGATTTGTCCAATAATTTAGTATGCCTTGCAAGAAAACAAATTGTTTTTATTATAATAGCTTTTTTTTAGCTGAAACTTTGTTAGTAAAAAAAATTTCATTCAACATAATTTTAAATTTAAAAGATCTAAAAATTATTATCTGTTAGATCTATAAATTATGGTCTTTATCAAATATAAAATCTATATGAGCAGCATGGAAATAAAAGTATGTTTTTAATTATTTTCATATTTCATAATAGCTAAATCTGCAATTGTAATTCCATTTTAAAATTTACATACTAATTGAAATTAAACTTAATAAAAATTGTATAAGATAATTGTTTTTAAAATCTCCATTCATTTTTAAGATCTGTTCATTATGGGTTTTTTTACACTTAAAAATAATAAAATATGATAACAATATGATGTGTTGTTTTTAATTTATTTGGTTTAACATACATTTGAAAGACACAAAAAAACTCTGTTTTTATATAGACTTACACAGATTTAGCTGATAAAACATTGTGTTCAGGCTTTGAGTTCCTTACACCCTTGCCCCTCCTGTGACATGCGGAAATAAATAAGTAATATGTATTATAAATGTCAACAAAAACTGTCTTATAACATTGGAATAAAAGTGAAGTGTTTCCAAAAACAACATTTAAAGATGAAAAATGAGAAATAATATTGTTAACAATGTTAATCAAAAGAAATAAAAAAAAAACTCATAAAGGGAAATAATTTCAATTATTGGTATTTTATTTTATTTTAAAACAAGGAAGGGAGATAATTTTGATAAAACTTTACTGTTATTAGAAATGAATAAATGAGACTAAATAATCTGAATCTCATGCTAACATGACTGATCTTGTGCCTTGCTTTTATTCATGAACATGAGAAAAACTTGTTCCAGTGATGCCTGCTGTATGGTGAAATGTTCAAGGTCGAGATCTTTCTTGGCTGTCTCCATCTTGTCAAACAATACAGAGAGAGGAAACATTTCTGCTGGGACTTGAAGGTGGAGGTAGGTGTCCAGTTGGTTGAATATCTACAGAATAAATACACAATCTAAGGGTGGGGGTATGTGTCCAGTTGGTTGAATATCTACAGAATAAATACACAATCTAAGGGTGGGGGTATGTGTCCAGTTGGTTGAATATCTACAGAATAAATACATAATCTAAGGGTGGGGGTAGGTGTCCAGTTGGTTGAATATCTACAGAATAAATACACAATCTAAGGGTGTGGGTAGGTGTCCAGTTGGTTGAATATCTACAGAATAAATACACAATCTAATGGTGGGGGTAGGTGTCCAGTTGGTTGAATATCTACAGAATAAATACACAATCTAAGGGTGGGGGTAGGTGTCCAGTTGGTTGAATATCTACAGAATAAATACACAATCTAATGAGGGGGGTAGGTGTCCAGTTGGTTGAATATCTACAGAATAAATACACAATCTAAGGGTGGGGGTAGGCACCCAGTTGGTTGAATATCTACAGAATAAACACAATCTAAGGGTGGGGGTAGGTGTCCAGTTGGTTGAATATCTACAGAATAAATACACAATCTAAGGGTGGGGGTAGGCACCCAGTTGGTTGAATATCTACAGAATAAATACACAATCTAAGGGTGGGGGTAGGTGTCCAGTTGGTTGAATATCTACAGAATAAACACACAATCTAAGGGTGGGGGTAGGTGTCTAGTTGGTTGAATATCTACAGAATAAATACACAATCTAAGGGTGGGGATAGGTGTCCAGTTGGTTGAATATAATGCTTCTTTCAGTCCAAAGTAACGTGCTGACAAGAATCATCCTAGAGAGACTTAGAGATACCTTGGACAAAAAGCTGAGACAAGAACAATCTGGTTTTCGTCAAGACAGGTCATGTACTGACCACATTGCCACGCTTTTCATCATTATTGAACAGTCCCTCGAGTGGCAATCCCCCCCCCCCCCCCTATACGTGAATTTTGTCGACTTTGAAAAGGCGTTTGACAGTGTAAATAGAGATGTTATCTGGAAGCTAAAGAGCCAATATGGAATACTTTAAAAATTTATATCTATCACACAGAAACTACATGAAGACTCCACCAGTCAGGTAATACACAAGGGAAAACTAAAAAAAAAACCTTCACGGTGAAGACGGGAGTAAGACAGGGATGTATGCTATCGCCAATGATATTCTTGATGGTAATCGACTGGCTCATGCTGAAAACCACAGAAAACGACACAGATATCACCAAAAGGCTGGAAGATTTTGCCGATGACATCTGTCTACTATCTCACAAGCATCAACATACGCAAGCCAAACTAAATCGGCTATCTGAAGAAGCCTCCAAAGTTGGATTAAAAATCTATACAAATAATACAGAGGTCATCAGAATCAATAACAGCCAGGACCTGCCCATACGGCTAAATGGAGAAGATTCACGAGAAACAAACACATTCGCATATCTGGGAAGCGTGATCAATAAGGACGGGGGAGCAGACGAGGACATACATTGTCGTATCAACAAGGCTAGATGTGCCTTCAACTCACTGCGTCCGATGTGGAGGTCCACGGCCTTGTCACTCCGGAGCAAAATTGGGATTCTCAACACAAATGTCAAGGCAGTGCTACTCTATGGCTCGGAGACTTGGAGGGTTACAAAGGCAAATACCGATAGGCTACATTCGTTCACAAATAAATGCTTACGACATGTACTTAAAATAAGATGGCCAGACAAAATATCAAACAAAGACCTGTGGCAAATTTTAAAACAACAGCCAATAGATAAGGATATCAAGTCCCGCAAATGGGGATGGATTGGACACATGCTAAGAAGAGAAAAAGATAATATTGCAAAACATGCTATGGACTTGAATCCCCAGCGAAAAAGGAAAGTGGGCCGGCCAAAGAAAACATGGAAAAGAACGGTACAGAGAAGCAAAGACAGCTGGGCTCATGTCAGCACAGATAAAGGGAGCAGCCCAAAACCGAGTCCGATGGAGATGTGTGGTTGCAGCCCTTTGCTCCCCAGAGGCCACAAATGAATGATGATGATGATGATGATGATGATGATGATGATGATGATGATGATAATGGTGATGATGATGATGATGACGATGATGATGATGATGATGATGATGATGATGATGATGATGATGATGATGATGATGATGATGATGATGGTGATGATAATGAAAAGAGAGCTTGAAAAAAAGGCGAATGTTTATGTCAAAATACCATTTTTTAAGTTTTTTTTTATATTTTAGGACAATTTATCCCCCTGTTTTTAACTTTGTATTATATTTCCAAAGATCATCACCCTTCGTATTGTATAACAATTCTAGGAACACAAGCTCCGGAATCCTCCCCCCCCCCCCAACCACCTGCGTTTGTGAACGCTGTTATAGGATAAATTGCGTTACATCCTTATACTGCAAAATTCAGTTTTGTAGACCTTATTTAGTTGTATTGTTGCAATTGCAAGGGGTGGGGAGCCATGTTCCCGCCTAGCGGAAAAAAATGTATTGTGCAACGTGTACTTTGTGTGAGCTATTTTGTGTGCGCGGCGTTTTCATTCGTCCCTAAAATGACGTCACACCTCAGCTTACAACCCCCCCCCCCCCCTCAAAATTGCAGTTGGGTTTTTCTTAAAGCATCGATATTTTTCCAATCTTGTCTGAACTCTATCAACATAGACTATTTTAATCAATTTCTATTACAATTTATTAATAGTTTTTTTTAAACGCGAAATAACGGCTAAAATACGTTTTCTAGCATAATTTTTTTTATAATGCCAAAGTGTGACGTCACACCATCTGAACCATCCTTCCCCTCGTCACACACCGTCACAACATTACGGACCCCCACCTCCCCCCTTCGAGTGTAACGTCATTTATGGACGACCCCCTAAGCCAATGTTTTAGTCATTTTGTATTATCATCTTTTTTCCGTTCGTGCCCAAAACACGTCGAGCAGATGAAGTATAGGGCTGGTAAGTAGGTCACCAACCAGTACTACGGCTCAATAAAACCTGCATGAGCCATAGAACTGTTTGGTGACCTACTTACCAGCCCTATAGAGCTTATTTATTTCAATATTCAGCCGCCTTAGTTTACCAAGCACGAGTCAGGTACCCATCAGAGCTGGGTGAACTCAGGGAGGGACGCCCAACAGACTCGAGCCCGGGATTCGAACTTCTGAGTTTCGGGTTAGCAGTCGAACGTATTTTGTATTGTGAATGTTGTAATTTAACTTGTAATCTAGGTTTAGACACGTGACAATTGGGGCATGCAGGGCTGTCCATAAATTACGTCTAACTCCGGGGGGGGGGGGGGGGGGAGGGGGGGTAAATCGGACTTTGTGACGATGTGACGAAGGGGTTCAAAAAGTGTGACGAACCTGAATTTTAGCCGTTGTTTAGTTGTTTGTTTGTTTTTTGTTGTATTTTTTAGAAGACTTTGTTTTGTACATTGTAATAAAGTTTATCGATAAACTTACATTAATACACTCGATCAGAGGCGTAGCGAGGGGGGGGGTGCGGACCGCACCGGGTGACACCATTTAGGGGGTGACACCAATGCAAAAATAGCAAAATACATACAGAAAAATGATAATTTCACTTAATTAAATGATTAATTAGAGTGAATTAACTAGTCTTTTAAGAGCAAAGTGGGCAAATCCAGACACGGGTGGAGAGGGGGGGGGTGACACCATGACGTAAATCTGCTAATGATAAGGAAAACATGCAACATCCAGCTGAATTTATAACCGAATATAGATACAAATCGCTATTATTATCTGAGCACAGTTTAAAGCAATCACCGTGGGGGTGACGATAGTTACATCAACTCAACGTTGCAATATATATGCCTGAGGAAAACTGTTTGGTTGAGAATCCTAATAAGCTGTATGTAAATCCATGAATGGGGTGGGGGGTGGTACAAATTAAATACAACCAGCAGAAAAAAATATTTGAATACATAGACACATGCGTATACACATACAAGTGTAGATGGAATATATGTATGTATAACATATATATTTATTTTGGACAGAATGAAAGAGGCGGTTGACCTTAAGCTAAGAGAGGAACAAGCAGGATTCAGGAAGGAAAGATCTTGTACAGATCAGATAGCCACTCTTAGAATTATTGTAGAACAGACGATAGAATGGCAAGCCCCGCTTTACATCTGCTTTGTTGACTTTGAGAAGGCCTTTGATAGTGTGGATAGGCAAACAATATGGAATCTGTTGAGACACTATGGTGTACCTGCTAAGTTAGTGGAAATAATCCAGCAACTTTACAATGGATTTTCATGCCAAGTTAGCCATGCAGGGAAACTGTCTAAAGAGTTCCAGGTCAACACAGGTGTGAGACAAGGATGTCTGCTGTCGCCCCTCCTCTTCTTGGTAGTTCTCGACTGGGTGACACGCACAGCCTATGCCAGTTCTGGAAAAGGTATTCAGTGGACACTCACGGGGAAACTAGAAGATCTGGAGTTTGCAGATGATCTTGCCTTACTCTCGCACAGGCTGCAGGACATGCAAGAAAAAGTTGATGCATTAGGAGCCATCTCGCAGCGCGTAGGTCTGAAGATCAACAAAGAAAAGACGGAAATGATGAGAATTAACAATAAACAGGAGGCTCCAGTGTCAATAGACGGAAGACAGGTAAATGATGTGCAAGAGTTTGTCTAACTTGGCAGCAAGATCAGCAAAACGGGAGGCACAGAGGAGGACATACGCGCTAGAGTTAATAAAGCCCGCTGCGCTTTCACAGTCCTGCGACCCATATGGAAAAGTTCGGCCATCTCCATTACCACAAAAATTAGGATATTTAACTCTAATGTCAAGGCAGTTCTGCTGTATGGAGCAGAGACATGGAGAGTCTCCAAGGCAAGCACAGCAAAGATACAGACCTTCATGAATAGATGCCTTAGACAGATACTGAAACTGAGATGGCAGGACAAAGTGCCGAACTTGGAACTATGGAGGAAAGCTAGGCAGGAGCCTATAGGTGTGCAAATAAGAAGGAGGAAGTGGCGCTGGGTGGGTCACACACTGCGAAAGGCTCACACAAATGTTACACGCCAAGCGCTTGAGTGGAACCCCCAGGGAAAGCGGAAGAGAGGGCGCCCAAGACAGACCTGGAGGCGGAGTCTTCTTGAAGAACTGAAGCCAATAGGGATGTCTTGGGAGATGTCAAAATTAATAGCCGAGGATAGGAAGAAATGGAAGGAAATGGTGGAGGCCCTATGCTCCATAAGGAGCAAAGAGGACTAAGTCAAGTAAGTCATAACACATATATATATATATATATATATATATATATATATATATATATATATATATATATATATATATATATATATATATATATATATATATATATAAATATATATATATATGTTACGGTCAAAGCCCGAAGTCGGCCAATGCGCGGATTGGCCGGCCAATCCGCGCATTGGCCAATATCGCCTTCCATAGGTCGGTCAAAGTCCGAAACTTTGCTTGATTTCGGCCTTTGGCCGGCCAATCCGCGGACTGGCCATGGTTGACCGGCCAAAGTCTTAATTAGAAGATCATCTGGCTAGGGACGACCGGCCAAAGTCCGAATTAGAAAATCATGAGCAGATTTTGGGTTTTTTAATGCCGTAAGGATCATGAAATTAAGTTTTTATTGATTATTAATTAAAGTAAATGACAGAAACATTCAATTTTTTTTATTGTACTACAGTCTCAATCAATCAATATTATCATTTGTTACAACAAGTTGAACTTTTATGGCATTTAGAATTACATAGCAGCTTGTTATTTTTACACTTGCAGCGATTTGTTGTGCACTTGGTTGTGCAATTGCAGCGAGTGAGTCTTTGGCCCCCAGTCAATGATTGTGAAGATGCGATGGTTCGTAGTGATTTTTCCTCAGTGCCAACTGACGACAATAAGAGCAGTTTTTCATGAAGAATTGAAAACTCACTTCTAGCATACAGTTGTTTTAGGACACCATGTTCCGTTCCTAATTTGTAGAAACCGCCCTCGACGCTCATGACAACTGCAATCACGCTTCGGGGATCACCGCGACCTCTGTCAACATCTGGAACACGGATGCGTACATTGTCACCCACTTCACCATCTTTAAATTTTGTATTTGATGTTTTAAGCATCTTAGCACCTTGATTTTGCAAGCCATTATGAGCTGCTGACCTGTGTTCCATGATGTCTTGTTTGTTGTGACACAATCTGCAGGTAATGTCCCCTCCGTATCCTTCGTCTGCTTCATTGGGTACTCCACAAATAGCATGGACATCTTTGCCACAGGATCCACAAAAATGAGCTGTACAAACAAGAGCTAAACAATACGTTACTCACAATGAAACCGCACCCAGAATAATGAAAACGCGATCACAACTTAGACTAGATAGAACAATGGCCAGGACATCCCGGCCAATGCGCGCATTGGCCAGCCAATGTACAAAATACGCTGTCAAGTTTAAGCACTTCGGACTTTGGCCAGTTCGTCCCGGCCAGTGCGCGCATTGGCCGGCCAATGTACAAAATACGCTGTCAAGTTTAAGCACTTCGGACTTTGGCCAGTTCGTCCCGGCCAGTGCGCGCATTGGCCGGCCAATGTACGAAATACGATCTTAGTTCTAAGTTCTTCGGGCTTTGGCCAAGAGAGCCGGCCAATCCGCGCATTGGCCGGCCAATCCGGGGTTTGGCCGCACTTCGGGCTTTGACCGTAACATATATATATATATATATATATATATATATATATATATATATATATATATATATATATATATATATATATATATATATATATATATATATATATATATATATATATATATATATATATATATATATATATATATATATTAGAGAGAAATTGCTGTTTCAAATTTTAAAAGTAACGATTTTGGCTGAAATTTGATGGCATTTTGTGAAGCTGTGTGGTAATGGGGAGGGAGAAAATAAAAATAGATGTCGAAAAAAAAAAGAGTAAGGATATTTATGGATGACCCCATAGCAATAGTGGCCAGATTCGATGTTATTTATGATATTTATTTTTGATAACACTGCCCTACATTTACCAGAAAACCTGTGGCATAAAGTAGGTCAAAGTTCAATAACAAGAAAGAGTAGGGGAAATGACGATTGAGGAAGTGTAAATCGGTATCAACTATTGTAGGCCTACACTACACAGTACACAGGATCAACTAGAGTATCCAAAATGCAGCATACTAAACACAATTTAGCTATTGTAAAATGAATCATACGATATTCATAGACATTAATATTGATTAGCCACTGATAACAAACTCGGTTGATGTAGGCTTATTATTTCATAGGTTAATTAAATAAATAATTATGATTTATTGAAAACAGTAGGCCAACCTAACCACAGGAGGTCGAGTACGGGACCATCAAGATTCAAACCGTAAGAACAAAGTTTGAAAGTTTGTGATTATTTTTTATTTATTTTACTCATCAGTAACTACTCTAGATCTAGATTCTTTAATTAAAATCTAATCTTAGATTAGAATTGGATCTAGATCTAGGTCTGATTCAAAAATCTAAATCTAGATCTAGTTTATTCTAGAAACTAGAATAGGGCATTAGAGTTTAGAGTTTAGAGTCATTAGGCTAATAAAGTAATAACTAATAAGTAATAATGGCTAATGTAAGCCCTAGAATTCTAGATCTCTTCTAGAATCTAGAAAAAGTCTAGACTATGTCTATACTTTACTATTGAGTCTGTCTGTGACTATATAATTGTTGTGTGTACTGACCTGTGTTGTTCTTTATTTACTACAGTTTAGCACACCTTTCCCTCTTCTTACTTAAACTTACTATTAAGATGTTTGACCAGTTCAGTCAGCCAAAAAATGTAAACAAAATTTGTCAAAAACAACTCAGCTTAGCTCCAAAGCTCACTTGTTTTCTTTCATTTCCCTGAGTAGTCACTGTGTGTCTTTAAGTTCACTTGTCCAGTGTGTGAAGGCCTTAAATTACAATAGTGTCATTTCAAGTAGAGTTGCAACTGGCAGTGTCTTTCAATTTTAAAATTGATTTTTGTAATTGATAACTTGACAGAAGCTAATCAACAATTTTGTTTTGGCTGGATCACAATGCCTTTTCTTCATTACAAGTACTGTAGTTTTTTTCTATATGTAAAACACAAGATTAGATTACTTTTAATTAGGCACATGCTTCATTTTCTTATTCTTTTTAAAGAACATTTTGTCATGTTAATTTTTTATTTTATTCATCTATATTTTGTTTTTATTTGGGAATTTTATTTTTAGGTGTGGTTGGCTTACTTGTTTATAAATGTTTTTAAGTGATGCTGTGGTGGGAGAGGTTATTGCACATAGTTTAGACGCCAGTCAATTTCTACTGTGTATAAATACAACTGATGCAGGTTCCAAATTAAACAATACGAAAGTTCATTCACTATTTACACTAATCTCCAAATGCACCTAATCCTGTCATCTGTTCTGCTTATGATTTAAAAGGTAGACTCAAAATGCACCCACTAGTTTTGGATTTTTTTTCATTGAGTATTCCTAATCACTAACCCTGAGTTAATGTTAGTGTGGGTTGTGTTAAGAAATATTCTGGATGGAATTAGATTACTCTACACTTAACCCATTACCAGCTTGCATTACTATAGCATGCCTAGGAAAAGTGTGAAATCCTATACTATTTATACCATGCCGTTATTTATAGAATAGGTATTTGTAATATATATACAGGCATATATATATAATATATATATATATATATATATATATATATATATATATATATATATATATATATATATATATATCAGTAGCGTACGCAGGGGGGGAGCAGGGGGAGCGGCCGCTCCCCCTCTGGCCATTTTAAGCAAAGTGGCGCCTTTTTGGAAACTTTTTAAACTCAAAGTTTTAAACAGTGATATTTGTTATAAAAAATATTTTTGGTCGGCACATCTATGTAAATCACACAATTTCTTTTCATGCAGCTATTAAGCATTATTGTACTAGTCTAGTAGTGTCTACGTTTACAACACGTATTAACAGCTGCAGCAGTTTGCCATTCTTAAAATAACCATTACGATGCATTGCAATGTTTAAAAAACCTCTACGGGTAGTACCACTTGGCAAGAGGGGTGTTAAGTTTTAGGCAACTGTATAATGTATTTGCTTACGAATAATTGCATTAGTAAATGTTATACATAAAACTTCACACATAATTACTTTATATATACAGTTTGAATCGTGTGATTAAGTAAAAAAATTACAATACAGAAACAAATACAACTGATGTGGCACCTCTATTTAAATTTACTTATGAGCAAACTGCGTAGTGGTGGGGAAATTTTGACAAGGTCAACATCGTCATCACGATGAAGTGGTAGTATTCTTACAGTTTGGGCGATAGTGATTACGATTACAAATTATATGAAACAGTTACAACCCCCCTCCTCCATGTACCCCTCTGTAAAAACAAATATTGTCATAATACCACTGCTACATATTTAAACCTATTTCTGTAACATATATTTGTGTAATATATATTTGTGTAATATATATGTATGTTTAGAACAGTCATCTAAAAACTGACGCTATGTTCACTCTGAGTTGGTTATCTCCCCCCCCCCCCCCCCCCTGGGTTTGATAATTGACCTAGAAGTGACCGGACAGTGGTGAATGAAGTTTTTTTGTTTAGATTGATACAATTTTTGTTTTGTCGGCCTACATTGTGTGTTTTTTCTTATTTCTTTAGAGTGCTACTTTCAATTTAATTTACATCATAGCGAAGTAATGACATATAGCTAGTAATTATATATATATATATATATATATATATATATATATATATATATATATATATATATAATGAAGAGTTTATTTTCAAAATGCAATATATCCAAAATTTGGGTTTTGAGAAAATCGCACTTTTCGCCTATACAAAGCCATTGTACAATATGCTAAAACTGTTTTTCATAAATAGAAATAAAATGAAAATTTTGCGCCCTGAAGATTAAAATTAAGTTTTCCTAATAGTAACTGAGTAGCTTTTCAATATGGGCACGTTATCTCATTTTTTTTTAAAAATGGCGCTTATCGCGTTTTGAAAATAAACTCTTCATTATATATATATATATATATATATATATATATATATATATATATATATATATATATATATATATATATATATATATATATATATATCTATAATATAAGCGGGCTGTGTCTGTCCTTCCTTCCGTCCGTCATCGCTATAGATTTTGGAACCATAAAAGTAAACATCGCACCATTTAGTGCTTTGCAGTGCATCGCATTGTCTTATAAGTATTAGAGTAGGGTCTGTTTATATAACGACAGAGAGCTAATTTATAATTTCCACTGTTTGTACAATTTTGTATAACGTAAAGAGAATATTTAATACACGCACATTGCTAAAACATATTAAAAGGATCAATGTCAAATATCGTTTTCGTTAATATTCCTAGAAAAAGTGGATACATTTTTATAACATAATAACTGTAGGTTAGAAAAATCTAATTAAACTGTTTAGTAATTTTGCCAAGGGAGGTATTTTAAAAATAAATTGAACTCACGCTAAAAATGTGAATGCAGAATCTGCAAGAAGGAATAATTGTTGGAATAATATAATTAGCAAAATGTGAATGCAAATTATGCAGACGTGTAAGAGTACATTATTGTTGGAATATTATAATTAGCATTGATTGATAAAAGGCTATTTTTTATTTATTTTATTCACTGAATGTAATGTTTACTACTTATAATTTTTTAATCAACTATTAAGCACTACTATAGACGCGTCATCACGTTCATTTGATGCGAAATGGTTTTAGTTATGAAACTCTATTGTAAATTTTTAAAATTTAAAGTACTGGGAAAAAAATGCGTGAATTGATAAAGTGATATAATATGGTAGGTAAAACACGGATATTTTAAATACTGCTGGGGGTTTTATAGGAGAGGCGTAGAGAGGGGGGGGGGGAAACATATGTCCCCGGTTGCCGACCTAAGGGGGCGCCAAAGTGGGTTTAAAAAATGTGCGGGGGGGGGGGGGGTGGAAATCGGAAGTTTGAGGGGGGATTTTATGTTATGAGTGTTGTGTTTGTTTTTTCTTTTGTGTTTTTTTTTTCGTTCGTTTGTGTTGTGTTTAATTTTGTTCTGTTCCCCAGTTGGTACATTTAAAAAAAGATTTACCGTGGCGGAGCACGGGATGCAGCTAGTATATATATGTATATATATATATATATATATATATATATATATATATATATATATAATACACGTATATAGAATAGAACGCGTTTAAAATTCGGCGCCTTTTTTTGCTCTTTTCGCTCCCCCTACAACGAAAACCTGGATACGCCTCTGATATATATATATATATATATATATATATATATATATATATATATATATTCACACTTGCACAACACATATACAAAATAATTTAATTAAACAATTAAGAAGAGTTGAAGAAAACAAGGATGTTTTGCTGATTGTCACAGTGAATAAATTGTTCAGCCATTTCCTTAGACCTGAATCCTCCAATTATTCTTCAATGTTGAAAGTGCTTGTTCTCCAACTAAGGAGGATACAAAAGGACTTCTGTTTCTGCCCAAGTGTGTATACAACTTCCATTTTATTTTTTTACTTTCTCTGCAGCCATTTTAGGATGACCTATCCTGAGATATCTACGCTAGATGGGCAGTTAACTCTGCCGGGCATCAAGACAGACAGCAACAACCAGGTGGAGATAGATTTTCTTTTCCCCAATGGCATTCTGATTCCGCTGAAGGTCAACTACTTCTCACCCCTGGATCAAATAAAACAGGTAGGTGGATGTTGACATCTCAGTTTGATCCCCTGTGTGTATATATTCTGTTTGTTTTACTTTACTTTAAGTTGTAACTCCATTATAAAACAGGTTCACTAGTAACTCTGATCAGTATATTAAATTTTAAGCCATTAGGGCTATGGTTTAGAATTAAGTATCATATAAACTACCAGTTAGATTCTGATGGTTTCATTTTTGGCTTAATTCACTGCTAGTCATAACTCCTAGAAAGTAATATAACAACTATCTCAGATGAGTGTTCAGTTCAAAAGGGCTAAAATTTAGGTTTACTACGTATCGTCCCGTTCGTGTCCAAGACACATGTCGCAGATCTGTTTCAATGACCTCTGCATAGAATGGAATCATGTGGTCAGAACTATGCCCAGCCGCCTTTGTTTCCCTAAAGTGTGTCAGGTACTGATTAGAGCTGGGTGGACTCAGGGAGGTCCTACAGACTCAAGCCCGGGATTCGAACTCAAGACTCTCGGGTTAGCACTTGTAAGCTCTACCACTGGACCACGCTGTTCCATAAATTCTAGTTTTTAGTATCCTTATAAAAAGGAGCATCTAGATCTTAATGGTATGGCCAAGACAGGCATACATGTGTGTGCTTAAACTCATTAATTAGGTAGATTAAAACTGACCTACATGTAACCAGATATTTTTAGTTGCATAATTAGGGTGTGCTTTGACAACAAGAAATGTGTACTTGCACAATTGTATTGTCTTTCAACTACACGCACTCCCCCATGTGCAGTTTCTATTTCCAAGAACAGTTATTATTCAAAATGGCATGCATTTGATACTCTTTAATAACCAGCAAGCCACTTGTCCTTGACATTTGTGAGTTGTTTACTTGGGGTTCACCTATTGTTTCCACATCTGGCTGGGGGAGGCGGGGCTATAAGGAAGGAAAAATACAGTTCCCTCCCTTCATAATTTTTCATTTCAACAAAACAGGATGTGACCAGTTTGCACTTTCCTATTTTAAATTTGTATGGAATTTAAAAACTATTTCTGGTTTAAAATTTTTTTTAGATCAAATTCAAAAAATTATTTCTGGTTTTAAATTTTTTTTTAGATCAAATTCAAAAAATTATTTCTGGTTTTAAATTTTTTTTCAAATTTAAAAATTATTTCTGGGTTTAAATTTTTTTTTAATTTAAAAATTATTTCAGGTTTTAATTTTTTATTTACCTCCATTATAACAGATCATATGGAGAGAGGTACATAATTATCCATTGGCCAACAATTTGCTACAAGAAGATGCTTACAGCTTTACATTTATCAACACTGTTGGAGAAAAGGTAGGCCATGTGTACGTGGGTTTGTTCAAATATTAACACGCCCCTTGACTTAGGTTTGGGGTAGGTGGTGTAGAGTCAACCTGGGTCAATACTATTGGAGAAAAGGTAGGCCATGTGTACGTGGGTTTGTTCAAATATTAACATGCCCCTTGACTTAGGTTTGGGGTAGGTGGTGTAGAGTCAACCTGGGTCAATACTATTGGAGAAAAGGTAGGCTAGCAAGCAAAGTGTACTTGGGTTTGTTCAAATATTAACACGCCCCTTGACTTAGGTTTGGGGTAGGTGGTGTAGAGTCAACCTGGGTCAATACTATTGGAGAAAAGGTAGGCCATGTGTACTTGGGTTTGTTCAAATATTAACATGCCCCTTGACTTAGGTTTGGGGTAGGTGGTGTAGAGTCAACCTGGGTCAATACTATTGGAGAAAAGGTAGGCCATGTGTACGTGGGTTTGTTCAAATATTAACACGCCCCTTGACTTAAGTTTGGGGTAGGTGGTGTAGAGTCAACCTGGGTCAATACTATTGGAGAAAAGGTAGGCCATGTGTACATGGGTTTGTTCAAATATTAACATGCCCCTTGACTTAGGTTTGGGGTAGGTGGTGTAGAGTCAACCTGGGTCAATACTATTGGAGAAAAGGTAGGCCATGTGTACGTGGGTTTGTTCAAATATTAACATGCCCCTTGACTTAGGTTTGGGGTAGGTGGTGTAGAGTCAACCTGGGTCAATACTATTGGAGAAAAGGTAGGCCATGTGTACTTGGGTTTGTTCAAATATTAACATGCCCCTTGACTTAGGTTTGGGGTAGGTGGTGTAGAGTCAACCTGGGTCAATACTATTGGAGAAAAGGTAGGCCATGTGTACGTGGGTTTGTTCAAATATTAACACGCCCCTTGACTTAAGTTTGGGGTAGGTGGTGTAGAGTCAACCTGGGTCAATACTATTGGAGAAAAGGTAGGCCATGTGTACATGGGTTTGTTCAAATATTAACATGCCCCTTGACTTAGGTTTGGGGTAGGTGGTGTAGAGTCAACCTGGGTCAATACTATTGGAGAAAAGGTAGGCTAGCAAGCAAAGTGTACTTGGGTTTGTTCAAATATTAACACGCCCCTTGACTTAGGTTTGGGGTAGGTGGTGTAGAGTTAACCTGGGTCAATACTATTGGAGAAAAGGTAGGCTAGCAAGCAAAGTGTACTTGGGTTTGTTCAAATATTAACACGCCCCTTGACTTAGGTTTGGGGTAGGTGGTGTAGAGTTAACCTGGGTCAATACTATTGGAGAAAAAGTAGGGCAGCATCTAGTTCAGATATTAACAATTATAAACATTAGGGCAGCACCTAGTAAAGATATTAAGTTATAAACATGCCTTCAGGCTGGTATTTGAGAGGTCCAGTATGGTTAACCTGGCTCAGTACAAAACTACACACTCACCAGAGTTCTAATAAACAGAGGATTAAAATTATTTTCTTTTATCAAATTTTAGGAAGAAGTGCTTGATGAAAGCCAAAATTTGGAACAGTTGCAGCCCTTTATGGGACTCTTCCAGTTGGTTAAAAAGAAGGGAGACACCAAAACAAAAACATTGGACAAAAAAATCAGCAATCTCATTGGCCAAGGTAATCTTAAAGTTGTGTTGCAAAGTTATAAATATTTGATATTAATAGTCGTTAGGTTAGGTGAGCCTGTCGTCCCTCCTGGGGTATAGACCACTGACAAGAGCTTTCCAGGCGTCTCTGTCCTGTGCTAGTCTCTCCAACTGTCCCCAGGTGTATCCGATCTTCTTGGTATCTTCTTCCAGGTCACATCTCCAGGTCTTTCTTGGTCTGCCTCTCCTCCTCCTTCCCTGCAATAGTCGTTAGAATTAAGAATAATGTCACTTGGGTTTAGCTAGCTTTTAAAAATTTCTTTATTATGGAATTTTAGGTTTTACAAGCTAGTAGTAAATACACAAACATGTCATAGAATGTAATATATTGATAAAAAGAGGGACACGGTTTGTTTGACATAATCTAAAAAAAAAGGATAGATTAGTAATTGGAATCATTCCTAGAATGTCATAGAATGTAATATATAGATAAAAAGAGGGACACGGTTTGTTTGACATTATCTAAAAAAAAAGGATAGATTAGTTATTGGAATCATTCCTAGAATGTCATAGAATGTAATATATAGATAAAAAGAGGGACACGGTTTGTTTGACATAATCTAAAAAAAAAGGATAGATTAGTAATTGGAATCATTCCTAGGCTGTTGAATCCGTCCTTTGAGAAATAGTCTCAAGAACTTCCAGAAAATATTTGTTGATTTATTGAAGTTGTTCTAGTTGTTCACCTTTATATAAAGCACACATGATTCCCTTATGTTTGCACCACAATACTAGGTGCCAATAATGTGCTGATTTTTCTTCCTAGGGTTATCCAAGCAAGAATCATTTCAAGCTGCTGAAATTTTTGCATTTAAGCAGCGGATGACAGATCTCTGCAAAGAGATTGCTACTCAAAGAAGATCTCAGGTTGGTTTGTTCTTCTGGTTTTGTTTTTTTTATTCCGTGTATTGATCAGCGAACTTGTTGATACCAGCTGGTAGTGCTTGTATATTGTTTATAAGTATTGTATAAAGATTGTAACAATATTGAGATAATATTGACTTGCATGTGGAATGTATGGCTATTGGACTGCGTGGTTGGATGTTAGGGCGTAGGATGGCTATCCCATATATCTTGAGTTTGGATCCTGGACCTAAGTCCACATGATGTCCTAGTCTACCCAGCTCTGATATGTACCTGATCCACATTTAGGAAATTTAAGACAACTGTCCGCATTATCCTGCCAAAATGTCAAGGTTGTAGAAACAGGTGAACTCTACTTCATCTGCCCCAAGAAGCTCTAGGTTTGAAAGAGCATATAAGTATAGAGTATACAACTGCTGATACTCAAGTCTATTTCATATCTGTAGAACATTCCTGGATCCATCTTGGCATAGTGGGTTCTGTGATTGTTTTCATAAACTTATAGAGTTAATTTTTCAATCTTTACAGACTGCGATAGAGAAGTTCACGTGGCGCTACCCGCTTAGGCTGCGTAAAGATCCGGCATTACCTGATGAGTTACAAGCCAGTATTATCAAGGGTTGCATCGTCCTCGACATAGGATTTGCTGAGGAAGGGGTAAGCTTTAATCCTTCTTCAATCCTTCATCAATCCTTCATTATTCTTTCATTTAATGTTGATATTTGTTTGTTTGTTCTTGTGTCGCTATCAGTTTTTAAGAAAACTGTTAAAAATTGTATATTGAAGATGTTTAGCAAATTTATAAGATTGAATGATACCATAAACTGTGTTTACAAATTTTGTGTGTTTAACATTTTGTATGATCTTAAAAATGAGACAATGTCTATTATGTCCCCTAAGCTTCAATCACTGACCAATACAACCATGGATACTGTATTCATAGCTTATTCTAATCCATGTACTTGTAATGTTTAGGAATAATTTGACTAGGGTTAAAAAGGATGCTTAAAGTCTAATAAAAGAAATATTTACAATTATTGTTAAATATCAATCCTATCTTGTTATTTATTTGAACTCAAACATAGGGTTCGGCTTTTTGTTAAGAATTTCTTACAAGTACTTTTTTAAGCTTTGCCTAAAATAAATTATATTGCTACAAATTGCAAGTCTACTTCTTAGGTACTAAATCTCCTTGTAGGTTTGCTACAAATTGCAAGTCTACTACTTAGGTAATAAATCTCCTTGTAGGTTTGCTACACATTGCAAGTTGACCACTTAAGTAATAAATCTCCTTATAGGTTTGCTACAAATTGCAAGTTGACCACTTAAGTAATAAATCTCCTTATAGGTTTGCTACAAATTGCAAGTCTACTACTTAGGTAATAAATCTCCTTGTAGGTTTGCTACAAATTGCAAGTTGACCACTTAAGTAATAAATCTCCTTATAGGTTTGCTACAAATTGCAAGTTGACCACTTAGGTAATAAATCTCCTTATAGGTTTGCTACAAATTGCAAGTTGACCACTTAAGTAATCCAGATGCAGCCATCAAAAGAGCCTTGTCCAAGAAAAGTAATGGATCAGGTAGCCCTGTGGATGACTCCGAGCTGTTCATTCTCAAAGTGATAGGGCAGGAGGAGTACTTGTATGGAGATTATCCGCTTATCCAGTTTAAAGTAAGTTTGTGTGGATTTTATCCATTAGTTTAATACTATCCAGTTAACCAGCTACAAGTTAGTGTGGATATTAACCTCTAGTTAGAAGTAAGCTTGTGTTTTTTTTAAATTTAACATTCTGCTTTTGTTACATTTTGATTTGCAATGATGCACATTTCAGGAACCTCTCCTAGCCTGGGAAATACAACACCCATAATTTTTTTTTTATTAACATAATATTTAACAGCCTTTTCTTACAGATGAGACTAATTATGTCATGTGGAGTAGAGTTCTACTGATACTTTAACCTAGACGTGCAAAGAGATTGTGTGGCTAGCACTCAGTTACCTTTGTATTGCTCTACTTTAAGGGACTTAAATCTTACAGATATGGCCCAGGAAACTGAACTCTAGATGAAATTTTAGCAGTTATCCCCATTGCCATCTTATTGATCAATCTTGAATAAATCTTAATTTAGTATAAATATTAATTTGTAGTATATGAATATTTTTTCTCAACAAATAGTTTTTTTTCCTACTATTCTCTTGGCTTCTCACTAATCATAGTGTCAACATTTTGATAACAAACATTTGTTAACTTCCGCATGCAGTCCTTGCCTCATTAAGCTTGGACCCCATCTATTTTTTAGAAACTGATGGACCAGGGGAGCTAAGAGTTCTCTATTTACCTTGCTTAGTTTAGTTAGTGTTAGGTTCATAGTTTAAGCTGTTTTAGTGTTACCTAATTGATTCTATAAAATTGTGTTGACAGTATGTGTACCAGTGTCTGGTAAAGAAAACGGCGCCCCAGTTTTGGATGGTTCGCAAGGCTGCTCTACTTGGTGAGTGAAGTTATTTCACATGTGAAGGTTGGATTTTCTAAAACGTTATCATACTTATGATAAAAGAAATGTATTACCTTAAAGTTAACTGTATTGACACTTTCTACCATAGCAGAGGGGTGTAATTCAGACAAAATCAAAGTGTTGTGTCATATAATACTTAATCTAAAAATCCCAAAATTTAACAAGTTGCATCAAGATAAGCCTTTTATATTTATGAGTAATGAATCATTAGTTGTAAATCAAACGCCATTCTAGACCAAAAAAGTAAATACTAAACTCTAACCTGGTTTTTCTCTGCCACCACTAGACATTACAGGGGTGGAGGCAGTGGCGGGGGGGGGGGGGTTTACTCAAGTACCAGATGCTCAAGATTCTCCCTCAAGATTTAAAATCTTCTTTATTCTTAATTTTAGTGTTGGAAGGGATCCCCTCCAACACAATTAAGTATACGTGTCAACTGGTTATGCGCCATTGAGGCCATTAACTCCGATTTCAGCCTGCTTTTCATTTTGGATTTGCCTCCATAGCCTTTGTCCAACCAAAAACAAACTACAAGGCAGCAGTTGTTTGATTTTGGAATTGTCTCTCCTGAAGAGTGGCTGTCCCCAGCTAATGAGCCTCATCTATCCGAGGGTTCAAACTCGAGACTTTTCGGTTTAGCAACCATGAGCTTCACCGACTCAACAATGCAGGCCCTAATCTTTAAATGAAATACAAATAGTAGTTGTACTTAAAAAGTCTTTTCATTTGGTTGTTTCCCTTGTCTTTGTAAATTAATTTTGAAAATCAGGTGTAATTTCAACATACTGCAGAACCACAAGTATTGGCTGCTGACAAGTATTGATTAGCTCCCATCTAAACTAGGCAGAATAAAACCCACCCACCCACTGACTGCTGTGTCATGGGATGGTCAGTATGAGTCGTAAAAACATGACCAATTCTGAAAAATAAAAATCTTTCTAATATTTTATTTTACTAAAGCGATGCTTAAAGATATTTAAATTACTACTTTTATACCCGAAAACAAGCTTAAGAAATGGTGCTTTTCAAATTATTTTTGTTTGAAAGAAAAAAAAACGTTTTCACATGAATGTGTCATAAAATGATACAAATTATGATGAATATTTTGGGATGGAAAATCTATTTCTCTGAAATTAAACAAGCAGAAAATTTTACTTTTTTTTAAATTGAAAAATAAACGAAAGTGCCATTTCTTAAAGTATGTACAGATAAGAAAACAATATTTCTTCACTCAAAATTGAAAGAGGATCCTTTCTTTTTGTCTACAGAGTCCAACCCCCCAGTCCCACGACGACAGACCCTCGGTCCCATGCACAGTCCCATCGCAGACGTTGCCTCCTTTTGTCGAAGCCCTGACAGCAATGTTAGTGTCTGGAAAAGTGAATCTTTGTATGCGATTCAAATAAAGGGAATCTCTAAAATTCAGTTGGCAGATGGCTCAAAGGTAGGCCTGAAAATACGGAAATTGTGGTGGTATGCTTTTGAGATAAGCTTGAAATGAATATTAAGACATGCGCAAGGAATTTTATTTAGTCCTTGCTAACTTAACACGCAAGGCTTATATTTATATTTGAAGTGATGCCATCGCTTTTCATGTTTGAAATTGCACTGGCACTATTCAAAAAGCTTCCTTAGTTTTCATATTTTTCAAAATTTTAAAACTTTATTTTCAATAAAACATCACAAGGTGTGTGAGTGCATTAGTCTGTAGAAACATTCAGAGGTTTTACGTCAACCAAATTTAAATACAACTGATAAGGTAATGAATATAAATAATGGCAAATAACGTGGTGAAGCTAAGGCTGAGATGTACAAAAATCAAAGGGCTAACCATATGAAGGGATTGAATAAAAATAAGTTAATGTTAGTGAAGCCCTTCATATCTAAGCAAAAGGAGTTATGGGGACCATTCAATGTGCTTTGATTTATGATGTACATATAAAGGCATACTACTTGCTCTTAAAGATATTTTTTTTATACACAACCAAAATATATTTTCATTTTCTCTTTCCTTTCATTTTGCTTGCAACCTTTGAACTTTTTGTAACCAATTCAGGCCCTTTGTGCTTTTTGGGATCCACATAATTATAAAAATAGTCTAATATTTCTATATGGGAGAGGTTGCCTGTCTTAAATATCAATTTCTCGCCATCATTGAACTCTATATCAATTTGAGGTTCTATCCTGTCTGATCTGATATCAAATTTGACGATGGTTCAGACATTGGTTCCTAATACGTCAGGCAAGTGAAGGGTTGATGTCACATTCCTGATAGATTTTACATTTTTCATATATGGATCAAAAGTAAATTTAATTTTCTAACAGGACGCAAATGTAATATTTTAATTAAATATCTTGTAGCTTCTTTTCGTATTGCGAAAGCCATGTTTTGTATCTGGCCTCACTCCTGGTGAAAATTAAAGATAGATTCTATTTTAAACTTAGTTTAAAAGGGACATTCGCATGTTTAGAATCGCAGTTATTGGGTTTATCTGCATTTGTTAAAAAAAAATAAAACTGTTTAAGCACTTGTCTCTCCAAAGAAATTATAAGGAATTATAATATTAAACAGACATTATTTACTCCTTTTCTTAAATAAAAAATGTAAGCTATAAAATATTTTTCCAATAATTTGGGTTTTTTAATTATTTGACAGCATTAGTCTGTTTTTAAATTGTCTTTTGATTATTCTTACCTGAAAATGAATGACGTTCTGAATTATCTCCCTTTGACAGATCAAGATCTATGTGGGAATCTATCATGGGGCAGAATCCTTGTGTGATGAAAAAGAAACAGAAGATTTAACTATCCAGGACAGTACCTGTAGTGCCAAGATAGACATCACCTTTGATATCCGTGTAGCTGACCTGCCACACTGTGCCCGCCTGTGTTTTGCTTTGTACACTTTTGGGGGCAACACTAAGAGAAAAGTAAATTTACAATTGTTTATCTCGGTCTTCCTAAAAATACTAACATAAAACAGCCGTTTGATTGTGCATTGTATCAGTTAGCGCTGCACCATTTTTTCTTCCAAAAATTTGCACTTTCCTTAGTATTTTTTTAACTGAAAAGCATAATGCAGTCTTACCTTTATTTAATTATAAGAAAATCGCCATATGGTTATTGAATTGAAAATAACGTTGGGCCGGTTCAGAATTTTGACCCTTATTTTAAAACATTGACTAAATTCTTAGGACCTTTACCCAGTAAAATGTCCATTAAACTTTCAGGGTTTTCATTTATCCATTACAATATCTACTGAATTATTAGGATATTTATCCAGATATTAAAATGTCCATTGAAATTTTAGGATTTTCATTCATCCATTAAAATATCTACTAAATTCTCCGGACATTACCCAGATATTAAAACGTCTATTACATTTTTAGGATCTTCATTCATCCATTAAAATATCCCCTAAATTTTTAGGATCTTTAATCACCCATTAAAATATCCAATAGCTTCTTCCAACATTTTCAAACCCACACCATTTTTAGGATTTATACTCTTGACTATTTGAATCTCCCCACAACTTTCAGGACCTTGCAGCTTGGGTGAACATTCCTGTGTACGACTTCAAGCAGCGGCTTCAGCGTGGGGACAGGGAGCTGCCCATGTGGCCACAGGATCTTCTACAGCAACCAGATGAGCATTGCTACCCTTTAGGTAGGGCATTGGGCAGTGAGATAAATAGCATTGCTACCCTTTAGGTAGGACATTGGGCAGTGAGATAAATAGCATTGCTACCCTTTAGGTAGGGCATTGGGCAGTGAGATAAATAAGGCATTTTTATTTGGTAGGATACTGCACATTTTGACCATTAGGTAAGATAATGGGCAATGATAATTAAATGGGATAAGGCTTTTTTTTACTATTAATAAGAAAATGGGGCAGTGTTGACCATTAAGTATGATATTGCTCAAATTGACCCTGTAGGATTATAGCACCTTTTTTATTTTTACTTTTTGGTTAAGGATATAGCACATCTTTGACCATTTAGCTAAGGGTAGTATCTGTATAAATAAATAAATGTAATAGAGAGCGTTGTTGACTATTTGGTAGGATATAGCGTAGTGCTGAGAATAATGCATTGTTATGCATGTAAAGAAATATTACATAAACTACACTATCACTTTATTGTCGGGGATTGGTCTTCAACACAATGGTTTTACTAGTTAAAACAAGTATCTTAAGTATTAGTTGGATCTTCTTTCTTTTCATCTTTTCCCCTTTGTCTAAGTGGTGTTGCCCTGAACATTTTGTGGCTTATATCACAATAATTTATTTTTCTTGTCTCTTCTCCTTTGTTTAGGTGGTGATGCCCTCAACATTTTCTGGCTTATCACAATAATTTATTTTTCTTGTCTTTTCTCCTTTGTTTAGGTGGTGTTGCCCTTAACACTTTGTGCCTTGACGCAACATTTTTGAGGATAAATTTTCCAGATGTAGACCATAGTGGTAGTGCCTATCTTATCTACCCCTCGTATGACATGGTATGTGCGGTTTCTTCCCACACACTCATACACTTAATTCAAACTTTTTATTTTTTATTTTAAATTTGTTACTCAAATATATTCATTAGGTTGTATTTGTTTATTCTAATGTAATTGAAACATAAAGATCTGTAGGTATTCAGATATTTCAATACCTGAAGAGTCAACATACTATAATCAAATTTAGAATGTTCGTTAATTAAGAAATTTTTTAATAAAGGTGTTGGAGTGTGCATCCCAAAACATGGAGCCAGAAGGTGCGCCAGGATCACCTGTAAGTTTACCTTGTCTAAATTTTGTTTGTTTAGTTTGTCGAGTTAAAACAATGAAAAGTGTATCAATTTTGTGGGAAATTCTATTTGCGAACATGAATTCGCATATCATTGAGCCAGCCATAGGATGTAAATTATCAGGTAAACTCCAACTGAATGAGAACTTAGTGCTGGCTTAGTAACTGTACTTAATTTTATTTGTAGATCAGAGTATATTTATTTTGTTGTTGGACATAAAACTACGCCAAAATTCACACATAGAACAATTGACCCAATCTCCATAGCAAGCTGATCAGTTGTAGAATGTAGTTCATTTATTATGTTGTAGAACATGAAAGTGAGCAAGTCACATATAGAACAATTGACACAAGCTCTTTACCAAGCTGATCAGTTGTAGAATGTAGTTCATTTATTATGTTGTAGATTGTAGTACATATATTATGTTGTAGATTGTAGTACATATATTATGTTGTAGATTGTATTACATATATTATGTTGTAGAATGTACTTTATTTATTATGTTGTATAATTTAATACATTAGTGTTTTGTAGAATGTAGTTTATATTTGTTGTAGAACGAATTACACTTATTATGTTTTAGAATGTAGAACATTTATTATGTTGTAGAACATGAAAGTGAGCAAGTCACATATAGAACAATTGACCCAAGCTCTGTACCAAGCTGATCAGTTGTAGAATGTAGTTCATTTATTATGTTGTAGAACATGAAAGTGAGCAAGTCACATATAGAACAATTGACACAAGCTCTGTACCAAGCTGATCAGTTGTAGAATGTAGTTCATTTATTATGTTGTAGAACATGAAAGTGAGCAAGTCACATATAGAACAATTGACACAAGCTCTGTACCAAGCTGATCAGATGTAGAATGTAGTTCATTTATTACGTTGTAGAACATGAAAGTGAGCAAGTCACATATAGAACAATTGACACAAGCTCTGTACCAAGCTGATCAGTTGTAGAATGTAGTTCATTTATTATGTTGTAGAACATGAAAGTGAGCAAGTCACATATAGAACAATTGACACAAGCTCTTTACCAAGCTGATCAGTTGTAGAATGTAGTTCATTTATTATGTTGTAGAACATGAAAGTGAGCAAGTCACATATAGAACCAAGCTCTGTACCAAGCTGATCAGTTGTAGAATGTAGTTCATTTATTATGTTGTAGAACATGAAAGTGAGCAAGTCACATATAGAACCTAGCTCTGTACCAAGCTGATCAGTTGTAGAATGTAGTTCATTTATTATGTTGTAGAACATGAAAGTGAGCAAGTCACATATAGAACCAAGCTCTGTACCAAGCTGATCAGTTGTAGAATGTAGTTCATTTATTATGTTGTAGAACATGAAAGTGAGCAAGTCACATATAGAACCAAGCTCTGTACCAAGCTGATCAGTTGTAGAATATAGTTCATTTATTATGTTGTAGAACATGAAAGTGAGCAAGTCACATATAGAACCAAGCTCTGTACCAAGCTGATCAGTTGTAGAATGTAGTTCATTTATTATGTTGTAGAACATGAAAGTGAGCAAGTCACATATAGAACCAAGCTCTGTACCAAGCTGATCAGTTGTAGAATGTAGTTCATTTATTATGTTGTAGAACATGAAAGTGAGCAAGTCACATATAGAACCAAGCTCTGTACCAAGCTGATCAGTTGTAGAATGTAGTTCATTTATTATGTTGTAGAACATGAAAGTGAGCAAGTCACATATAGAACAATTGACCCAAGCTCTGTACCAAGCTGATCAGTTGTAGAATGTAGTTCATTTATTATGTTGTAGAACATGAAAGTGAGCAAGTCACATATAGAACAACTGACCCAAGCTCTGTACCAAGCTGATCAGTTGTAGAATGTAGTTCATTTATTATGTTGTAGAACATGAAAGTGAGCAAGTCACATATAGAACAACTGACACAAGCTCTGTACCAAGCTGATCAGTTGTAGAATGTAGTTCATTTATTATGTTGTAGAACATGAAAGTGAGCAAGTCACATATAGAACAATTGACCCAAGCTCTGTACCAAGCTGATCAGTTGTAGAATGTAGTTCATTTATTATGTTGTAGAACATGAAAGTGAGCAAGTCACATATAGAACCTAGCTCTGTACCAAGCTGATCAGTTGTAGAATGTAGTTCATTTATTATGTTGTAGAACATGAAAGTGAGCAAGTCACATATAGAACCAAGCTCTGTACCAAGCTGATCAGTTGTAGAATGTAGTTCATTTATTATGTTGTAGAACATGAAAGTGAGCAAGTCACATATAGAACAATTGACCCAAGCTCTGTACCAAGCTGATCAGTTGTAGAATGTAGTTCATTTATTATGTTGTAGAACATGAAAGTGAGCAAGTCACATATAGAACAATTGACACAAGCTCTGTACCAAGCTGATCAGTTGTAGAATGTAGTTCATTTATTATGTTGTAGAACATGAAAGTGAGCAAGTCACATATAGAACAATTGACACAAGCTCTGTACCAAGCTGATCAGATGTAGAATGTAGTTCATTTATTACGTTGTAGAACATGAAAGTGAGCAAGTCACATATAGAACAATTGACACAAGCTCTGTACCAAGCTGATCAGTTGTAGAATGTAGTTCATTTATTATGTTGTAGAACATGAAAGTGAGCAAGTCACATATAGAACAACTGACTCAAGCTCTGTACCAAGCTGATCAGTTGTAGAATGTAGTTCATTTATTATGTTGTAGAACATGAAAGTGAGCAAGTCACATATAGAACAATTGACCCAAGCTCTGTACCAAGCTGATCAGTTGTAGAATGTAGTTCATTTATTATGTTGTAGAACATGAAAGTGAGCAAGTCACATATAGAACCTAGCTCTGTACCAAGCTGATCAGTTGTAGAATGTAGTTCATTTATTATGTTGTAGAACATGAAAGTGAGCAAGTCACATATAGAACAATTGACACAAGCTCTTTACCAAGCTGATCAGTTGTAGAATGTAGTTCATTTATTATGTTGTAGAACATGAAAGTGAGCAAGTCACATATAGAACCAAGCTCTGTACCAAGCTGATCAGTTGTAGAATGTAGTTCATTTATTATGTTGTAGAACATGAAAGTGAGCAAGTCACATATAGAACCTAGCTCTGTACCAAGCTGATCAGTTGTAGAATGTAGTTCATTTATTATGTTGTAGAACATGAAAGTGAGCAAGTCACATATAGAACCAAGCTCTGTACCAAGCTGATCAGTTGTAGAATGTAGTTCATTTATTATGTTGTAGAACATGAAAGTGAGCAAGTCACATATAGAACCAAGCTCTGTACCAAGCTGATCAGTTGTAGAATATAGTTCATTTATTATGTTGTAGAACATGAAAGTGAGCAAGTCACATATAGAACCAAGCTCTGTACCAAGCTGATCAGTTGTAGAATGTAGTTCATTTATTATGTTGTAGAACATGAAAGTGAGCAAGTCACATATAGAACCAAGCTCTGTACCAAGCTGATCAGTTGTAGAATGTAGTTCATTTATTATGTTGTAGAACATGAAAGTGAGCAAGTCACATATAGAACCAAGCTCTGTACCAAGCTGATCAGTTGTAGAATGTAGTTCATTTATTATGTTGTAGAACATGAAAGTGAGCAAGTCACATATAGAACAATTGACCCAAGCTCTGTACCAAGCTGATCAGTTGTAGAATGTAGTTCATTTATTATGTTGTAGAACATGAAAGTGAGCAAGTCACATATAGAACAACTGACCCAAGCTCTGTACCAAGCTGATCAGTTGTAGAATGTAGTTCATTTATTATGTTGTAGAACATGAAAGTGAGCAAGTCACATATAGAACAACTGACACAAGCTCTGTACCAAGCTGATCAGTTGTAGAATGTAGTTCATTTATTATGTTGTAGAACATGAAAGTGAGCAAGTCACATATAGAACAATTGACCCAAGCTCTGTACCAAGCTGATCAGTTGTAGAATGTAGTTCATTTATTATGTTGTAGAACATGAAAGTGAGCAAGTCACATATAGAACCTAGCTCTGTACCAAGCTGATCAGTTGTAGAATGTAGTTCATTTATTATGTTGTAGAACATGAAAGTGAGCAAGTCACATATAGAACAATTGACCCAAGCTCTGTACCAAGCTGATCAGTTGTAGAATGTAGTTCATTTATTATGTTGTAGAACATGAAAGTGAGCAAGTCACATATAGAACAATTGACCCAAGCTCTGTACCAAGCTGATCAGTTGTAGAATGTAGTTCATTTACTATGTTGTAGAACATGAAAGTGAGCAAGTCACATATAGAACAACTGACCCAAGCTCTGTACCAAGCTGATCAGTTGTAGAATGTAGTTCATTTATTATGTTGTAGAACATGAAAGTGAGCAAGTCACATATAGAACAACTGACCCAAGCTCTGTACCAAGCTGATCAGTTGTAGAATGTAGTTCATTTATTATGTTGTAGAACATGAAAGTGAGCAAGTCACATATAGAACAACTGACCCAAGCTCTGTACCAAGCTGATCAGTTGTAGAATGTAGTTCATTTATTATGTTGTAGAACATGAAAGTGAGCAAGTCACATATAGAACAATTGACCCAAACTCTGTACCACGCTGATCAGTTGTAGAATGTAGTTCATTTATTATGTTGTAGAACATGAAAGTGAGCAAGTCACATATAGAACAATTGACCCAAGCTCTGTGCCAAGCTGATCAGTTGTAGAATGTAGTTCATTTATTATGTTGTAGAACATGAAAGTGAGCAAGTCACATATAGAACAATTGACCCAAGCTCTGTACCAAGCTGATCAGTTGTAGAATGTAGTTCATTTATTACGTTGTAGAACATGAAAGTGAGCAAGTCACATATAGAACAATTGACCCAAGCTCTGTACCAAGCTGATCAGTTGTAGAATGTAGTTCATTTATTATGTTGTAGAATGTAGTACATTTATTATGTTGTAGAATGTAGTACATTTATTATGTTGTAGAATGTAGTTCATTTATTATGTTGTAGAACATGAAAGTGAGCAAGTCACATATAGAACAACTGACCCAAGCTCTGTACCAAGCTGATCAGTTGTAGAATGTAGTTCATTTATTATGTTGTAGAATGTAGTACATTTATTATGTTGTAGAATGTAGTTCATTTATTATGTTGTAGAACATGAAAGTGAGCAAGTCACATATAGAACAACTGACCCAAGCTCTGTACCAAGCTGATCAGTTGTAGAATGTAGTTCATTTATTATGTTGTAGAATGTAGTACATTTATTATGTTGTAGAATGTAGTTCATTTATTATGTTGTAGAACATGAAAGTGAGCAAGTCACATATAGAACAACTGACCCAAGCTCTGTACCAAGCTGATCAGTTGTAGAATGTAGTTCATTTATTATGTTGTAGAACATGAAAGTGAGCAAGTCACATATAGAACAACTGACCCAAGCTCTGTATCAAGCTGATCAGCTGTTTGAGCAGGACAAAGAACTTATCTGGATTCTGCGCTATGAAGTTCGACAAAGGTTCCCTAACTCACTCTCCAAAGTCTTGCAGTCTGTTAGATGGAACAATTATGTTGATGTTGCTAAGGTAACCATCATTTATCATGTTAATTCATTTGAATAATTTACTGTTATTGAATAATTTAGTTATTAAACTACACTATTTGAAAATTTAAATAATTTCTTCAAAATCTTCAAAAAAAATGTGTTGCACATTATCTAAATTGAATATGTTTTTCGTTATCTAGTTCTGCTATTTAACTGGATCTAGTTCTTCCAATTTTTAAAATTCAAAATAGTTGTGACATGTTGGTAGGAATGTAGGATATTAAATTTGGGATGTATCAGTTTGTGGTGAAATATTTTTTTTTTAAGGGCATGTCCAAGTTATCCAAAATGTTTTAAAGTAACTCCATTTAACCTGTTGTACTGAAATTAATTTATATTAGGCTGTTTTGTGTTTAATTGTGTATTATGTTTTAAGCAATGTACCAGAAACACAGTTCTGATTATTTTTTTTTAAAGTTTAACCCCATTGAAGTCAACATTCATAATCATAGTTCATTAAAGCGGATTTACTCTAAATAATAGAGGAGTCCTAAAGAATGGTCCTAATTTTATATATCCCACTTTAGCGCTGTAGTGTAAACTACTGGCATTTTATGAGACTACATTTAAATCAAAGTATCCTACATTTAAATCGGAGTCAATGGCCTCAATGGCGCATAAACAGTTGACACGTAACGCTTAATTGTGTTGGAGGCGTGGTCGAGTCGGCAAAAAGCTCATGGTTGATAAATTCGAGTTCAACCCCACTGGCTGATAAATCTCGATCCCCTTCAACACTAATAATTAAGAACGAAGAAGAAGAAAAAAGAAAATCAAAGTATCCTACATTTAAATCAAAGTATCCTACATTTAAATCAAAGTATCCTACCTTTAAATCAAAGTATCCTACCTTTAAATCAAAGTATCCTACCTTTAAATCAAAGTATCCTACCTTTAAATCAAAGTATCCTACCTTTAAATCAAAGTATCCTACCTTTAAATCAAAGTATCCTACCTTTAAATCAAAGTATCCTACCTTTAAATCAAAGTATCCTACCTTTAAATCAAAGTATCCTACCTTTAAATCAAAGTATCCTACCTTTAAATCAAAGTATCCTACCTTTAAATCAAAGTATCCTACCTTTAAATCAAAGTATCCTACCTTTAAATCAAAGTATCCTACCTTTAAATCAAAGTATCCTACCTTTAAATCAAAGTATCCTACCTTTAAATCAAAGTATCCTACCTTTAAATCAAAGTATCCTACCTTTAAATCAAAGTATCCTACCTTTAAATCAAAGTATCCTACCTTTAAATCAAAGTATCCTACCTTTAAATCAAAGTATCCTACATTTACATTACATTTAAATCAATGTATGCTACATTTCTATGTGTTGTTTACCTCAGATGACAGCACTTCTGCAGACCTGGCCAAACCTCCCTGTTGACTATGCGCTGGAGATACTGGACTACGAGTACCCAGACCATAATGTCAGGGAATTTGCTGTCAGGTGTTTGGATGAGGAGCTGGGGTAAGATTGGCTTCAAAGTGTTTTAGGGTTTATCTTGATGTCTATATGTTGATTGATTGTGTTATCTAGATGTTTATACGTTGATTGGTTGTGTTATCTAGATGTTTATACGTTGATTGGTTGTGTTAGATGTTTATACGTTGATTGGTTGTGTTATCTAGATGTCTATACGTTGATTGGTTGTGTTATCTAGATGTTTATACGTTGATTGATTGTGTTATCTAGATGTTTATACGTTGATTGGTTGTGTTATCTAGATGTTTATACGTTGATTTGTTGTGTTATCTAGATGTTTATACGTTGATTGATTGTGTTATCTAGATGTTTATACGTTGATTGATTGTGTTATCTAGATGTTTATACGTTGATTGATTGTGTTATCTAGATATCTATACGTTGATTGTGTTATCTAGATGTTTATACGTTTGTTGATTGTGTTGTTAGCTGGGGTAAGATTGGCTTAAGGGTTGTTTTTTTTTAATTTACAAATTATAGATTTTTCATATGTATTTTTGTTTTGACTTTCCCCAGTGATGATGATTTCTCCCAGTATATGTTACAGTTGGTCCAAGCTTTAAAATTTGAGACTCATCTCATTTGTCCACTAGCAGAGCTCCTGTTGACCAGAGCACTCAAAAATCAGCATTTAGGTCACAAATTGTTCTGGCTACTCAGGTAACAAGACTTGGCAATCTTCATCTTGTTTATAACAGCTTGTGGTTGAATTGATTTTAAGTGACATTTGTTTCATTTAGGACTAATTTTTTTTTGTTCCAAGTTAATAGCTCTCCACATTATAAGATTCTAATTCAGGTCCTGCCTTGTATTATTTACCCATAGCTAATACACCCCTTAACTAGATGCCATTACTTCTCCTAATGTTAAATTTCTATATATAGCCAGTATTAGATTGTTTTCTGGTATGGTTCTAATCTATACCTGCCCCTGCAATATTTACCCATATTCATAGTAAGATTCATACAGATATATCTCCTAATATTGTTATAATCTTGCACACAAAAACCATGTTAATATTTTAATTATGTTATCCTGGGTGGTCTAAGCTTCACAATTTTTTATCATCACCCAATACAGTTTTAATTTATATCTTGCTGTCCTGTCCTGAGCAACCCTGCTATCACCACCCCACACAAATTGTACCTTGCTGTCCTGTCCAACCCTACTGTTGCCACCCAATACAGCTTTAATTTGTATCTTGCTGTCCTGTCCTGTCCTGAGCAACCCTGTCACCACCCCATACAGTTTTAATTTGTATCTTGCTGTCCTGTCCAACCCTACTGTTGCCACCCAATACAGCTTTAATTTGTATCTTGCTGTCCTGTCCTGTCCAACCCTACTGTTGCCACCCAATACTGCTTTAATTTGTATCTTGCTGTCCTGTCCAACCCTACTGTTGCCACCCAATACAGCTTTAATTTGTATCTTGCTGTCCTGTCCAACCCTACTGTTGCCACCCAATACAGCTTTAATTTGTATCTTGCTGTCCTGTCCAACCCTACTGTCGCCACCCAATACAGCTTTAATTTGTATCTTGCTGTCCTGTCCTGTCCAACCCTACTGTCGCCACCCAATACAGCTTTAATTTGTATCTTGCTGTCCTGTCCAACCCTACTGTTGCCACCCAATACAGCTTTAATTTGTATCTTGCTGTCCTGTCCTGTCCAACCCTACTGTCGCCACCCAATACAGCTTTAATTTGTATCTTGCTGTCCTGTCCAACCCTACTGTTGCCACCCAATACAGCTTTAATTTGTATCTTGCTGTCCTGTCCTGAGCAACCCTGCTGTCACCACCCCACACAATTTGTATCTTGCTGTCCTGTCCAACCCTACTGTTGCCACCCAATACAGCTTTAATTTGTATCTTGCTGTCCTGTCCTGTCCAACCCTACTGTCGCCACCCAATACAGCTTTAATTTGTATCTTGCTGTCCTGTCCAACCCTACTGTTGCCACCCAATACAGCTTTAATTTGTATCTTGCTGTCCTGTCCTGTCCAACCCTGCTGTCACCACCCCACACAATTTGTACCTTGCTGTCTTGTCCAACCCTACTGTTGCCATCCAATACAGCTTTAAGTTGTATCTTGCTGTCCTGTCCAACCCTGCTGTTACCACCCCACACAATTTGTATCTTGCTGTCCTGTCCTGTCCTGAGCAACCCTGTCACCACCCCATACAATTTGTATCTTGCTGTCCTGTCCTGAGCAACCCTGCTGTTACCACCCCACACAATTTGTATCTTGCTGTCCTGTCCTGAGCAACCCTGTCACCACCCCATACAATTTGTATCTTGCTGTCCTGTCCAACCCTGCTGTTACCACCTCATACAATTTGTATCTTGCTGTCCTGTCCTAGGTCTGAACTTCACAACCCAGCTGTCACCACCCAGTACAGCCTGATCCTAAAGATTTACTTAAAGAACAATCACGACCATCTGTGTGTTCTCATGAAACAACAAGATGCCCTGAAAAAGCTTTCTGCTCTCAACTCTCTAATTAAGGAGGGGAAAATAGGCGATGAGGTAAAAACAAATAATTTGTAAATATTTGCATACATTTAATAAAGAAAAAATTTTTTTATAAATCTTATTGTTTGGAGATCACTTTGAATTAAGTCTGTTAACAAGGATTAGCATTATTGTATGACTTGTTAAATTTTATTAATGGCAATGTTATAAGCAGCAAAGAATTAGTGTGTTTTTAATATTAGAGTTCAGTTTTAAATAACATTTTAGCTGTGTCATAAGGTAATATTCCCACTGCTTACATTGAAATGTACCTTAGATTATATGGTCACTGTCTGCAGGCAAAAAGAGAAGAGGCTAAGGTCCTGATGATGAAGGTTCTAGAACAACCGACCTACAAGAAATTTTTCTCAGACCTCTACAGCCCATTGTCCCCTCTCTATAAGATGCAAGAACTGAAGTAAGCTAAAAATCCAAAGCAATTTTTTTTTATCCATGTGTGGTAATAGTTTGTTTTAACTTTATCTCGCTACAAGATATAAGAACTTAAGTAAGCTGTAAAAATACAAAAATATTTTTTTTTATCCAAGTGTGGTCATAGTTTGTTTTAACTTTGTCCCCTACTACAAGATAAATTTGTAAGCCAAAAATACAAAAACAATTTTTTTTTTATTCTGTTGGAACAGTGTTTGAATTTTGTTGTATAATTTATCTTGTTAGATTTAAAAAGTTTATATAATTTGTTTTTCAATTTTCCATGTCATTTACAAACTCACCTACAATTTTATAAAAGTTTTTAAAAATATGTTTAATACATCAGATTTTAGTTTTAACTTTATTTTATAAATTACCTTTTTACTTTGAACTCCGATAAAGGGAGTAAAAGTTAAAATTAATGTTCCTTTTTTTTAAATTTTCCATGTGTCATTTATCTTGTGTATTCTTTAGATCAAATTAACATTTTTATTTGAACAGGGTAGAGAAATGTACATTTATGAATTCCAAAAAACGTCCACTTTGGCTGGTCTGGTCTAATGCTGACAATATCGGCCCAGATATACAGATCATATACAAGAATGGTGATGGTACGTTGTGTCAAATTTACGTTATCATTTGTTATCCTGATTGTTTTGAAAGATTTATTGTGTTCTTTAAAACAAAAAATGTGTTTAAAAAATAAAACTGAAGAATGCCCATCTTTTAAAACTGTTATAAAAAAATTATTTTGCTTCAAACTAAATTTGCTTAATATTTGAAAAAAATTTTATTTATTCTTACTGTTAACATCTTTTTCTAAAAATAACATTTTGTGAAGTATTTCGTTTTCTAAAAAGTTTGACTGCTCTACTGAAATTTGCCTAGTTTTCCAAGGATTAGATAAAAGTTTTTTTTAAGAGTTTTACAATCAGCCAAGTATTATAAAAAAACTAAGTACAAATACTTGAATTAATGATGAATGAAAATATATTTTTTAAAATCCAACAGATCTACGACAAGACATGCTGACTTTACAAATTCTTCAGGTCATGGACAACATCTGGCAAGCTGAAGGTTTAGATTTTAGGTAGCTTTGGGTCTTTTTTTTTTTTTAATCTAGATAATTATTGGTATATTAAGTTATATTATATAACATGAATGACAATTTTAAATTTTTCTTGTGGTTGTTACTGTGATGTTAAAATAAAGAATTGTTGATCTTATCTAGGAAAATAAGTACTACAAAATTACCAAATATATATATATATATATATATATATATATATATATATATATATATATATATATATATATATATATATATGTGCAAAGAAATTAAAATATTCTGAATTCTGTATAGGAAATTCAAAGATTTTTTTGAAATTATATTTTACCTAGTTCATGTGTGGTAAAATAATCAGTTTTTTAAAATTGTGCCCAGGATGAATCCTTACATGTGCATGGCCACTGACAGGGAACAAGGCATGATTGAGGTGGTTACACCAGCAGAAACCATGGCCAACATCCAGAAGTGGTACAAGAGTGCTTTTGACAAGAGGGCATTGTTTGAATGGCTCAAGGCCAAGCACCCAGATGAAAAAAGGTGGGGAATTTTGTTGGGAAAACTTGTCACTTAAAGATTATTTGATTTGACCATAACTACTTGTAGTGATTTTAAAATGTTTTCAATGTATATTTTATGGGACTCCACAAAATAAAATCCTTTAATTTTTTTAAAGACATTGTAGGTTTCACATTTTAATGGAAATGGAGATAATAAAGGTGGCATAGAGACTAAAATTTTTGAAAAACTATTTTATTTAAAAAAAGATACTAGTTTAGATTTATCAAAACTGCTTAAAAATTGTTTTTTACAAATGTTTAAAATCTATTAAAGGTTTTTTATTTACTGGTCTGTGGTTTTACTTACAACAGATGTATACCTTTTGTGTTTTCAGTCTGAATGCAGCAGTTGAAGAGTTCCTCATGTCCTGTGCAGGGTACTGTGTAGCCACATATGTCCTTGGCATTGGAGACAGACACAACGACAACATCATGATGAAAACATCAGGACAGGTAGCTTACATACATGGGATATTTTTTTTATAAACTGTTTTTACATCCATCACAACATTGGTAATGGGATGGTGTGGTCAAATGGTAGAGCATACCTTCAAAGACTCAAGTTAAAATCTGGGTTCAAGTCCGTAGAACATCACTGAATCCGTCCAGCTCTGATGGGTATATGGGTATCTGACTGGCGTTAGGGAAAGTAAAGGTGGCGGATATAGTGCTGACCATTCCTTCAAATGCTGAGGTCACAGAAACAGGTGACCTCTACTTCTCTTGCCCCACGGACCGTCTGGTTCAAAAACTAACTTTTACAGCACTGGTACCTAAATTACTATTTACCAACACATGCTTAAGTTGGTGATTAATTAAAAAAATATGTTTAATTTAAACTCAAATTATGAAATTGTGATTGAAATTTTCAACAGAATGTTGACCAAGGGAAACAAACTCAAATAAATATTTGTTGAAGCTTGAAATGAGTAGAATTACTTTTCCGCAACTTAATGTGGTGTTTATTATTTTACCTTTCAACAGATGTTTCATATAGACTTTGGCCACTTCCTGGGCAACTTTAAGAGCAAGTTCCATGTGAAGAGGGAGAGAGTTCCATTTGTCCTCACTACCCACTTTGTTCATCTTATAACCAAGGGCAATGCAGCCCCTGATAACTTCAAAAGGTAAAAAAAATTCCTAACTTCATGAAAAAAATATCTTTGCAACTGAGGTATGTAAAAAGGTCTGAATCTAAAAGAGAAATAGGTAGAATTGGTGTACAGTTATTTATAATATCAGGACTCTGACCCACTAGTTATAAAACCAAATCATAATCAGACTTTACTAATCTTTTTACTATGTTAAGGTTATTCCCAGTAGGTATAGTTTTAGTCTCAATGTATTGAAATTGTAATCCATCTTCATTGAATAAACCTATGTTGACTGTTATTCCATGGCTGTCCAAACATGTACTAGGATCTATTCTTTTAGAGAAGTCGTTACAAAAAGTATTTTATCTAAGTTGTGCAATTAATAAAATAACAAATAATTTTTGTAAATCTTGATTAGACATTTTTTTATTGTAAATAGTGGGTTGTTTATTTAAATATGAATTAGTTTGTTTTTTTTACACGGAAATATTTATTTATTTTTTCAGATTTCGAACCATGTGTGAGAAAGCCTACCTGATCCTCCGGCAGAAATTCTCGCTGTTGATGTCCCTGTTCATGATGATGTTGTCAGGTGGCATCCCTCAGCTGACCAGCCCCAAAGATGTCAACTACCTGCGGGAGACCTTGGTTCCCCATCTCTCCGAGGCCGATGCCCGGGCCCATTTCAGGCACAATTTCGATGAAGCCCTTCAGGGCTCTTGGAAAACCAGTCTTAACTTTTGGTTTCACATGAAAGCCAAGTAAAAAACAAATTATTTAGCTTTGGTCTTTAAACTTAAGGCAGCCTCAGTTATTATTAAATAAAAATTATAACTTGTATGTTAGCATTGTCATTAACACAAACTGCAGTCAATTTTTTTTTTAAATCTATGTCACTAAAAGCTGTTACCTTTTTTAAAAGTCCCAAACAATTTGATTGCATACATTTTATTAGTTAATGGTCTTGGGATGAGAAATTTGTTAATCAAGCTTCAAAATACAACATGTCTATAAGTTTTTTCTTTTTGAAATTTAATGTTGCTTTTATTAAGAGAGTTCATGTTGTTATAAATCCCAACCTTTAAAAAAAAAAGTTTTAATAATTCTTAAAAATGATTCAGTATTCTAAGATTTCATTAAAACGTGCCTTTAAACTTATTTATATGGTGTTTTTTTTAAGCTAAAATTTTTTCCTCTATGCAAAAAAGTATATATATATTTTATAGATTTCCATTCCATTTACCCAGTATCTTTCGTCCACTGTTGATTAAAGTTTATTTTTATTATAAACATGTAAGATCAAAACAATGTGTTCAAGTTTGTTTACTTGTGCATTTGTACATTATGTGCATTTTTTTAAGGTTTAATTTTTTTAGTTTGTAATTTTTTTTTATTTACAAGACAGTAAAAATGCATTATTCAACATAGTTGTTAATTAATTATAATCAGCTAACTTGTAAAGTAATTGACAGTAAATGACAGTAATTATTGTAGATTGAAGGGAGGTAATGTAAATGCCATTTCATGTAGATTGAGTCAGGACTTAATGTCGCTTAAATTATCAAATATATTTAAATATTTGTCTAAATGTATTGCATAACTTAAGTATATCCTAGTCATTTAAACATTCAAATTTTTATAATAACATACAAATATTTTTTTTGCCAAAAATGATCAGAAAAACCTGTAGATTTTTTCCTTGCTAGTTTTATTCAACTCTCCAGCTTTTGCTTGGCATTAACTAGTCGTATTTTTCATTTTTTTGAGTGTTTATTCCAAATTTAATTTTCAGCCAGAGCATTTTTTAATAAAATGTTTTGCCTAATATTAAGATTACACAAAGAATGGTAGCATTGTGATGATTTATACTGAATAGTATGGGACTTAATTTACAAGCACCTTTTTATTTGTTTTTTTAAATAGAATTTAAAAATATTTCATAATTGTTCATATAGGTCACAAAAATGGAATGTTCATGTGATTGTTAAAAAAATTAATACCCTCATAATCCAGCTTTTATTTTAAGAAACAAACATACAAGGCTGGAGAGGTTCATATATTTACACCCTGTTCGGATGTCCATCTCAAGTTGTTGGTGTAGGCCTACTCAAGAGAGGTTCAAATATTTACTCTATTCAGATGTCTAATGACTTTGTAATCTCATCTGTTTGTTGATGTAGGCCTACTCAAGAGAGGTTCAAATATTTACACTATTCAGATGTTTAATGACTTTGTAATCTCATCTGTTTGTTGATGTAGGCCTACTCAAGATAGTTTAAAAACCAAGTGTTCATTTTAGGTTAGGTCATGTTTGCCTGTTGTCCCTCCTGGGACATAGGCTGCTGAAAAGGGCTTTCCAGGCGTCTCTGTCCTGGGCTAGTCTCTCCAACTGTCCCCAGGCTTATCCAATCTTCTTGGTGTCTTCTTCCAGGTCAAGTGTTCATTTTAACTATGTGAAAATCATTCTAATAATTAAAATTCCAGTTATTTTTCTAATTAATTTTAAAACCAGTGTTTTTCCAGTTATTGTATAGTAAGGATGTTACATCTTTTTGTAATTAACTTGTGAATAAAAATGTAAATTATCCAAAAAATTAGAACCACACTAGTTTACTGCTTGCTTTAATATTTACAGTCTGCAAGTGATCTAACTATTAGCCTTGTCCAGTCTGTAGTCTTCCATTTTGTTCACCAAAGTCATGTCTTGCAATTCTTTGTTCATTTTTTCCTAGGCATTCATTGTTTAACTCTAGCTAAACAAACTGGTGATAAAACATATCTAGACAAACTCAATTCATTTTATGTCTAATATTTTTATTCTTTCATTGAGATTAATTTTTGTAGTCTTAATTACACATCAGGAATTAATATATATGCTTGCTATGTAAATTAAAAATATGGAGTGCCTTTTGTAACAAATCTGACCTTTAGCTTTACAAATGTATCTTAATTTTTGTATAACTTTGTATCATTCTTACTTAAATGTCATTTCTCTTTTTATGCAAACTTTTCTCCCTCCCTACCTTGTTACCAATGTCATCATAAAAAAGTCCTCTTGTATAATTACCATAATTCTAACTGCAATAATTAAAAATGCTCAATGGATCAGTTCCTTAACTACGAGTAAAAAATCACATTAAACTTAATGTTTTAGGGAATACAATGTTAAAATTATCACATAATTAATTAATTTAATTATAGTGGTTGTAGTGCTTAATGTTATTCTAATGAAGTAAAGCTGTAACTGTTATGACATATCACTTACAATTTTAGTACTACAATTTTAGTACTATATACTCATGCTCAGGGACAGTGTGGTCAAATGGTAGAGCACTTGTCTTCTAGCCCGTAGTTTGGATCTCTGTTCGGGCTTGTGACAGCAGGACATCTCGGAGTCCACCCAGCTCCAATGGGTACCTGACTTGGCATTGGTGAAAGTAAAGGTGGCTGGGCATATTGCCACACTTTTTCTTTATATGCCAAAAACATGAATTCTACTTCATCTGCTCAATGGATCGCTAGATCTAAAGAGGAACTTCACTTGCTTTATACTCATGCAAAGAGAGGGCTTATGTGATGTTGGCTCAGCCTTGTTAAGAGATTAATAACTTCAATTTAGTTTTTACCCCCTTGTAACTTCACAGTTAGTTTTTGTGTTCAGTACTACAGTTAAGTTCACTAAATTTTGTGATAAAATATGTAATAGTTTTTGTGTTCAATACTACTAATTACATCTCTGTGTACTGCACTTAAAATTATTTTTCTTTAAAACTGACTCTAGCTAACATTCCCAACACTTTACACTGTCTTCATTGTTATCAGCTGTTGATCCTTAATCTTAGGAAGAAAGCACTATTGGCATTTAAAATAAGGATTACAAACTTTTTTATACCAGTGAACTCATTCCTGTATAATCAAATGTTTTTTCATTGGTTTGTTTTATAATTTATGTTGAATCTCTTTAAGATGTAATTAAAATCTGTCAAAACATTTCAGCATTTAACTTGTTCAAATACTGTATTTTATGAAAAATTATACATGAATTATTGCATGATTGATGTACCTTATATTTGACAATCTTTGTAGAAAAAAATATACATTGTTATTATGATAGTCTTTCTGTGTAAAATATAAGTAAAAAATTCTATGGTTATATTTTTCAGGGTTTTTATTGTGTAGTTTGTTGAAGGGTAATGTAGAGCAGGGGTCTCCAAACTGCGGGCCGCATCCGGCCCGTGGAGATCTTTTTGTTCACGGAAAAAAAATTAATTAGAAGTGGTTGATGTACTTTGCCCAGAAAATTCAAAACAATTTGAAAAATCTAGCATTGGGTGCAAATACCATTGCCCTCCATGTTGCAGACATCGATGTAAACATTGTAACTCAAATAGTGAAAATGGCTAGCTAGTTTTGCAATTTTTCAAATGCAATAGATGAGTCGCTGGACAGCTGTTTCAAGTTTTTGGAACAAGTACAGGGCAACAACTTGACGCACTTTCAGCAGTGCAAGGTCTTCATGGCTGAAGCAACAGCTGAGTTCCCCACATCATTTGCATGCGAGATCATCAAAGACCTCCAGCTGCAGTTTCAGTAACGGTTTTCTTACTATGATTCAAAGGCAGAAGAAGTGAGACTTTCAAAACCCATTTAAAGCAAATGTAACCAGTTGCCCAGATGAACTGCAGATGGATGTCATTGAATTGTAAGCAAATGACTTCCTTAAAGACATGTTTAAAAAATGGCGGGTGGGTTTTTGTGTTTGCTCAAGGAGAACAAACTTGGACCTCGAGTGTGTTGTCAGCCACCAACAGTGTTTCTTTCAGACTTTTTCTCCTGGAGGGTGGGGGTGCGTTTAAAATGTGTATATATTTCTATATAAATTATATTTCTTTGGGGGGGGGGGGGGGAGTACAGGGGACACCGCCACCCCAAAGAGATGTATGGAAGAAACTCTGGCCCCCGAACTGATATTTGATAGTTAATGCGGCCCTCTGGCTAAAAAGTTTGGAGACCCCTGATGTATAGGAATGGAATTGGTGATAGTATTGGGGGAAGCGAATAAAAAGGTTTTTATAAAGTATTTATAAATATGTACCAATGCCAGAAGACCCATTGTGAGTGATATTGTGCTGAAAATCTATTTTTGTAAACAGCTGTCATCTTTAGTCTGGCCCATTGGACAACACATTATTAGCCTGTGAACACTAGACCAGTGAGTGACCACAGCTGACTCAGTTGTCACTTATTTGGCACCCCCTGGTTCAATTGTTTACTTACTACAAGAAAGTAGTAGACTACCACTGTTACCCTTTGTGTAACTAATAACTTGAGATTTGTAATATAGGATTGCATTACCAGCTGTTAGGTACTAGATGAAGAACACATGGACTCTACTGACAATTATCCAGTTACCTAAGGCCATCATCCATACTTAGACATTGGGAAAGGTGAGGGCATGGAAGAACATACACTTGGGCAGATGTACAGGTGACAGGGCAGTGAATGCCACATCCTAGTATGGTTGTTTTTTTTAATTATAAAAATATTAAACAAAAAACTTCTTGGTAGTGCATTTTCAAAGTACATTTATTTCTTTTGCCAATGTAAATCAAGTACATTAGCTTCAAAAATGTTTCATCATAAAAGGTTTCATGTTTTTTTTTTTAAATTTTAAAATTATCTATTCATATTCATTCTCTCAGAATTTAGCATATTTTTTCAATAACTGATCAGTAAAATCATTTTACAATGCCTTCTTCCATTCGACTTATGCCAATTAGCCACGACTTTTACTAATTAGCCACGCCCAAACGGCTTACACAAACAGCATTCAAAAATCATAAATTTTTATTTTAAAACTAATTTTATGTACAGCATGTTGCAAATAACATCACAATTCACATCACTCTGTAAGAAAAAAAAACCTATTATAATACAATATCAGTCCCATACTTTTCACATATATATAATTTTTTTTTACAAATGAAAATTTGTGATTTCAAAATATGCATTTAAAAAAAAATCATTAACAAAAGCCAACCGAACAATTTGTCATTTCTGTTTAAATCAAAACAAAAAGAATAAACTTGGCTAGCCCTTCCACCGCAACACACTTTATGATGTTCACTAAAACAAAACCTGCTAACAGATTAAGCCATTAGGGTAATCAACCATCACCTACAAATGTAACATGGGGGGAACAGAATGAAAAAAAAAAGTTGACTTGCATAATGAGCAACACTGAACATTTCATAAGAGAATGCTGCTCAATGTTTTACTTGTTAAATGTAGCTCCTGTCTTGTTGTATACATTTATTTCTACAGTATTCTACAAATCTCCAGGTTGGTTTTTTTTTCTTCTCACCACCATTACACAAATGTCAAATACAAGTCCCCATTTTGAATGCTTCAAAAAATGTTATTTACTTAACATATCTTACTTTAGAGTAATAAGGCATTCATTCATAAACAATCAAAATGGGTTCCATGAACATACAAAGGAACAAAATATATTTAATAAAACATTCCATAAAAGCTTGGCCTTCATTTTTTTCTTCTTAAAAATGTTAAAAAATAAAAATAGAACTCTGATATATAAATGTATTTACTGGGCTAGGCACAATGCAAGCGATTGGTTCATGCTTGTTTGACTTGATGAAAACTTGGACAAGAAGCATTTCAACTTACTTCAAATAAATTCATTTCAAATATTGAAATATAAATATATTTACTTCCACTAGGGTAAACAACAATGAAGTGTTAGTGGTACGTTTTGGTAGGCAAGTGCAGTCAATTAGCACAGGAAATAAGGTAAAACTTCCCATCAAGACTCAAGACTCCACTTAAACTGTGGACAGGTTTGGTGTTAAACAAGCTGGTTTCTAGCTAGGCATTTCATCAACAACAAAAGAGATTCTGTAAGACCTAAATATCACTGTCCTAACCTCTTCGTTACTGAACTAGATATAAATGCATTAAATCAATGATCCAGCTCCACTCCGAAACAACACAAGAAGCTAACAATTTTCCAACAAACAAATTTAAGAGAAAAAAAAAATATGGGCAGTTTTTGTGACTTTAGAGTGACATCAGCTGGAGGATGAACCAGGTATGGGGTGAACAATAGGGTGAAATGATGTACATTGCATATTTGTTAAAATCAAATGGGAGTTGATCATTGAATCATTATATTTCTACTGTTATAATCCTCTTATATAGAATGAAGTGAACAAAAGAAAAAACAGCTTGAGACATTAGAATCAACTTTGTAATGTAAAGCTTGAATGTTTAACTTAGTCCACACACAAGTAGAAAGGAAGAGAAGACATGTCAGAACAATACAGATGTCAAGAGCTGTGCTTGGGCTCAACAACACATGACAAAGGGTCAAAAGACTAGCAGTAGGTGATCACTTGAAGAGAATTACATCAAACAACATAACAATTGCATTGGAGGAGTAGGGGGCAATAAAAGGGTTTCCGCTTTAGTTACTTTCTGTCAACCTGCAGTTTTTTACAACTTTTTATCTGTAAACCTTGACAGAAAGTAGAGCTGTATCATTTGCTATAGAAAACCAAAAAATATAATTCAAATAACCAGCTAACCACATTAAAACGTGCAGTTTCTTAAACTTTCAGCTCTTTAAATAATCTATCACATGCTTGAAGAAAAAAAAACTTCATATTTTAATTAGTCCAGGTAGCCTAGCAATAAACCTCAGTACAAAGTGCTTTAAGTATGATTAAGGAAAGATTTAGCAACAATTATTTGGTTTTGAAAAGCAAAAATCTACACAGGATAATTGACAAATTAATATGGAATGATTTTATATGCAGCTCTAAAACTTTAATAAAAAAAAAAATATACTGATCAAACTTAGTGTAGGGGAAAACTTTTTAAAACAATGAGGGAGGGGGAACAGGGGGGGGGGGGGAAGAGAATAATCAGATTGTAAAAGTAAAAGATTCAAAGTGCATTCTAAGAATATTTAAAAATTATCTTTCAAAGAAAACAGTTAAGATAGATCTGTCTTTTCAGTGTTAAGCTCTATTTTAAACAAGAGAAAAACTGAAAAGATGACATTCCATTAGAACTTTAACTTATTTCTTTCAATGTACTGGTTTTGGATTTTTTACTTTTTACTAATCCCCATCATCAACTAAAAGTAAAAAAAAAATGTAATGGGAATAGAATAAAATCTTCCACTAGACAAAACAGTTCTGTAAAACAAAATTTAAGGAAGCAAACTGGCTTTATCTGATTTGTCTAGAAAACAATCACTGAAACTTGGCTTTATCAGCGCTTCATTGAAACAATAATGAGCTTACATAAAAGATTTCAAAATATGGTAAATTTATCCCTGTGCTTCAATTTGATAACAACAACAAAATAATCTGGTTACTTAAAAACAGTGTCCATTTACATCAGTGAACAAAATGGATCTATACAACTCTAGATAGACCATATCTAGTTTCTCAAGTTGGAAAGTAAAGCCAAAATCGTGGGCCAAATTGAGGGAGAGGGGTGTTGAAGCTACAACAGAGGTTAAAAAAGTTAAACTGCCAAGGGACTGTCACAAGACAGATCCATCTACTGGGGTGGTATTCACTTTCTGATGGGACCCCACGAGCGACCTTTTGGTGCAACCACTGCCCCAAAGCTTGGGAATTCCTCTTGACTAGCCGTGTCTGGAGCCCGATCCCATGGAGCATCCTTGACCACAAAACCCTGTGTTGGTTCCCTGGGTGGGGCGGGATCTGAAGAACTCTTGCTGGGTGGTCTCTGCAGATCTCGGATGTACTCTTGATCCACAAAGTCTTGCAGCTGTGGGAATAATCATCGCTTATATTTAAAAAGAATAATCTCACAATACTAACAAGTTTCCTAACTAAACAAATTTAGAAATGTATATAACAAATTAAAAATTATAATTACATATTCCTCTTCCATGTTGAGCAAATAGTCCTTGCAGTCAAGAACATTATCCTCTGCACCAGAAATAGTGACCAGGTTAGGGTCTGGGTCACCAGAGCGTGGGAAGCGAAGCTCAACATTGAAGTCCTCCATCAACTTGTTGATACCACGACCTCGGGCACCAATTATACGAGGGTGGATACGGGCATCAATTGACACTTCCTCAACATACATATCCTCCTGGAGATTAAAAAACAAATGAAAATATTCAAAAACAAAATAATTCTGGTCAGTTACCCATCAGAGCTGTAAGGATTACGGACTAGAACCTGAGATTTGAGCTTGAGACTTTTGGGTTAACAGTTGTATACCCTACCATTAGACCACGCCGTCTCCACTATGGTAAATAATTTACCACGCTTGTTAAGAGACATAAATTACAGGATTTCTTTAAGACATTTTTTCAAAACAAAGTTGAATTTTAAAAAATGAACAAAGCCAACACTACTCACATAGCTTTTAACTATCTTTAAAATCTCATCCTTTGCAGCCTCAGCGTTCTGCTGGTAGCCAGTGATGGATATGAGACTTGGGTTTTCGCTGCCTTTGTCTGGGAACTGAATGTTAACGTCATGGTTCTTGCGGATCCCAGAAATTACATTACCCTTTCGACCTATGATCTTGGGGTGGTATTTTTCATCAACTTCCACAGTCAGCTTGAAGCTCTTCAATTCCTGAGGAGGAAATGTAAATATAGTAAAAACAGCTATAAATCTTTATCGTCAATTATTTTTGTCTTGTTGAAGATTTTGGATAAAACACAAAATTCATGTATCTCACACAAAAGTATATATTTCTGGTTTATTAATATAGATGTATAAAGAAACAAATGTTTAAAAATATGCAAATATGGGTTACTACCCATACAAAGTATAATGAAGTAGTCAGTACATCTCTAAAAATGTCAAGTTATTTGTTCCAAACTAATTACCCTATCTTCTTTTTCATGTTCCAACTGATTGACCCTCTCCAAAATGGCATTCCTGGCTCTGGAAACATTGGCTGGAGGTCCACGAACTTTCACAACATCACTGTGCTCTTCAGCTGCAGGAATTGAAATGTTCACATCATAGTCCTGCATCAACTTGCGCACGTCCTTGCCCCGCTGGCCGATGATAAACTTGTGAAGATCGTATGGGACATTGACTTCATCCACAATGGGTACCAAATCCTGAAGAGCAATAGTGAATAAATTAGTATTTAATTCAATAGCAGTTGTAGTCATAAACAGAATATCTTTTAAATTATTAACACCATTAAAATATTTAAAAATAAAAATGCAGTGTATGTACCAGAAGAGCTTGCTTGGCATTCTGACAGTTCTCAGGTTTACCCGTGATAATGATAATGTCCCCTTTGCGTGGACCATTGCCATTTTCAACAGGACTAATATCACCATTCACCACAGGTTCATCTGGAGAATCTACAAGGACAGAAGTAGGGTAAAAATTAGGCCATCATACTCAAGCAATGTTTAACATTACACTATAGAATAAAGAAGTAAATACTGACTTCCATTAGCCATGGGTGGCTTGTCTGGAAATTTAATGCCCACATCATACTGTCTGGTGATTTCTCTGACATTAGCTCCTCCGCTACCCATCACAGTCCTGTGATCCACCTGAGCTATCACACATTCCACTGTCACTTGAGCTTCCTGATAAACATAAGCAACAGCATTAGTGAATACATTTGTAAACAAAACCTTTTTATGTACTGTAAATGTACTTTCCGAAAACGCAGCAAAATTTTGGCTTTAAATATTCTTAAAAAAAAAAGCTAGTGAAAACACTTAAATCTCTAATCTGTTAGCAATTTTGTTTTTAAAGTCTTAATATGAAAATCTGGCCAGTACACTCTCCAGCTTTAAACATTCCTTAAAACCCAGTTTGACAATTGGTCCCTTTTTAAGGTTTAAAATATATAAATTTTTTGTTTGAAAAAAAAAATGTTCTCACCAAATCTTCAACAATCTCCAAGATTTTCTTTTTGGCTGCCTCCACACAATCTTTAGGACCTTTAATCACAACCTTGTCACTATTCACACCACTGCGAGGGAAACTCACGGTGACACCACCATAATCTTCTGCAATATTTCTCAAGACTTCACCACGTCGAGCAACAAAATATCTGTGGTGCTTAGGATCGACGTGGACCTCTCCTTCCACAGTGTTATCCTGTTAGAAAGCAAACAATTCAATTATACTACAACACATTACTTAAATTCTATTGTCAATTTTTGTTACTAGATACATTTCTAATAACGTTTAGTTTCTTTTAATAAAATGGCACTGAACAAACATACCAAGCTTTTAATAAGACCCTCTAGCTCAGACTTTGCTTGCTTCACACCCTCTTCTTTGCCGATGATGGTTATGGTTTCCTGGTCAGGGTCACTTTGGGCAGGGAAGATTATTCTTACACCTGTATTCTCCCTGACCTGGTCAATTCAAAACTATCCTTTTACAAAATCTAACAATAAGATGATAGTAATTAATGATAGTAAGTAATGAAGATTGTTTACAATAAACCTGCAGATTCAGTTAAGACTGTAAAATTAATAAATAATTGTTTAAATTTTAATAAGTTAATTCATAATAGAAAATTAGAACGTCATATTTAACTAAAGTAAAGTTAGTCACAGATTAAAATGAAAATAACCTTTTTAATGGTTGCTCCATTTCTACCAATGAGGAACTTGTGATACTGGGGTTTGGCTTTAACTTCAAGGGTAAAACTTGAATCTTTCTGTAAAACAATTTTTATTACATATTTATGTGGTAAGCACCTTTTGATATTGCAATTATTGTACATGATAAAGTGCAAGTGAATTACATGAGGTATGAAAGAGTATTTTACTAACTTATTAAAATAATTTAGCAAAGTTTTAAATGTCTCACCCTTTCATTCACCAACTCTAACAGCTGCTGTTTGGCATTCTCAACATCTGCACTAGGTCCTCTGATCACAACTTTATCACTCTTGGTTCCTTCTTGTGGGAAACGGATCATAACACCACCATTCTCTTCAGAGATAGCTCTGATAAATTTGCCCTTGGTGCCAATAAGAGAGTTGTGAAGCTTGTTGGGGATGTCAATTGTAACTTCTTTAATATTGCCCTGTTAAACCGACATAAAAAAATTGTTAACTGCTGGATAATAATACTTTATCAGCCCACAGTAACAGGGCTATTTTAGGGTAGTTATAGTTACAAAAATTTATCAGCCTAAAGTAACAGGGCAATTTTTGAGTAACTATCTTACCAATTCTTTCTGGATGGCTTCAATCTTTTCTCTAGCTTTCTCCACATTGGCTTTTTTCCCAGTGATGGTGATAACATCACTGTCACTTATTTCACTAGGCAAATCAATCTTGGTATCTGTTTCTTCTCTTATCTATTTGGGGTGGAAATATTTATACATCATGAAATAGCATGCCACATTAAAAAATTTCTAAACAGTAGCCTCTATTCTTTACAGTTAAAATAGTAACTTATATACACTCTAATACCTTCTTAATGGTGTTTCCTCCTTTACCAATAATATTTTTGTGAAAGTCCTTAAAGATGTGTACTTGTGCCTGGTAGTTGTTTTCAATCTAAAATGAAACATTTTTACTAATTAGTGGCTGAACAACTAACCGCAAACCATACAACTGTCATATCAAATAAATGTTTGAATTAAAAGTTATCAAGATGGTACATTTATTAAAATTAACCAGCATCTGGGAAAACAACATACCAAATCTTTGACCAGGTTTTGGAGATGCTTGAAGGCTTTATCAACATCATTCTTTGGTCCACGCAATGTAACAACATCACTTTTTTTACCCTGGTCAGGAAAAGTGATCTGAACCTGGTTATATTTATCTCTAATTTCCCGGATATTTTCTCCCTTGGAACCAATAATTTGACGGTGGAATCTATGTTCAATGATGATGTCCCTTGTTTTTTCATTTTCCTATTAGATTTCAACATACATGATTAGTTACATTGGGCAAAAGTGATTTTAACAATATTAGTGTTATTAAAATTAAAATAGTATGTTTATAGTGGTGGAAAATTAAATTCATTGTGAAAAAAAATCAGCATATATTTTAACTGAATTTAACAGTATTATTAGCTAGTTTATTGTGTCAGATTGTTCAAACTACTTTTTAAATACAAATGTTGCATAGAACTTTTAATGCACAAGTAACCCACCATTCTATTAGCCATTTCTAGAAGCTGCTCCTTTGCTGTCTTAACACCTTGTGGGTCACCCTCTATTCTAATAATATTACTATTTTCACCATCTGATGGTATTCTAATTGCTACACCAGTTTCTTGCTTGATTTTACTAACTGAAATTGACAGATTATATTTAATTTAACTCTAAACAAAAATATTAAAATATAACAATTCAATAAGGCGTACATTAATTTGTGTTCTATCTTAGACTAAAAGATATTGGTACTTACTGTTGGCTCCACTTTTACCAATAATATGTTTATGGAATTTTTGATCTACTTGAATTTCAGCAAAATCCATGCGCTTTATCTAATAAAAAAAATAAAGTTCTAATTACTAATTAAGGTATAAAATTTTGGGAAAAAAAGGAAAAATTTTTTTAACCTACTACCTGTACTTCACCAGGATATTTTACAATGATACATGAAAACTTAATAAATGGCCAGTTATTGAAAGTTTGTAATTTGTTAAATAGAATCAAATATCCTTTTTTTTCTCTTAAATCATAACTACTAACCGCTTATAAATCTGTAACAATAAAAATGCAGACTTACCAAATCTTTAACAAATGCATTGAGTTTCTCCACAGCTTTGTTCACCTCTTCAGGGGGTCCCTCAATTGTGATTTTGTCTTGTCCATCAGTAAACTCAATGTGAACCTGGTTAAATAGTTCAGGTGATTACTGTTATGCATTTATTAAGTGTGTATCAGTCAAACCGATTGTTTTGACAGGCAACAATTTATTTATTACATTACCCTTCATTTTTTTTACTATAAAAAAGTTAGCATTTTAAAATAAATCTATGTTCAGTACTCACAGTGGGGAAATTTTCAGTTATCTCTTTAATGTTGCTTCCCTTTCTGCCAATGATGAACCTGTGAAGCCATGCGGGTGCTGACACATCAGAAAACACAACACTGTTGGCCTGAAAGATTGAGAGAAACATTTCCTCTGTGAAGTTATCCTTTTACACCTCATGGTCCATAGGGCCGATAAATGATTAGCTTAGACCTAGCATATGAAATGATTATGTGGTCAGTATTATACCCAGTTAACTTTTCTTTCCTAGATTCAAATCACCTACTCTTCAGAGCTAGATACACTACTCTAGCCCTGGCATAAACTCATGACTTTTCGGTCTGTAATAGTGTGTTTTGCCACTCTACAACACTATCCCACAATGAAAGATACGAGACAAAAAACAAAATAAAGACAAAGAGGCTCACCTTGCTATAAACTTCAGTAAGGGCCTGGCCCAACTTTTCCTGCTCTCCTCTCAATGTGATAGTCTCGGAGGGTGAATTGAGGTCAGGTACTTCAACAGAGACACCAGTGTTGGCTAAAATTTCTTGAATGTTTGCATAACGAGGACCCACAACATACTTGTGTTGGGATTTTTTAACCTCCACTGAAACCGTCTGACACTTTCGTTTCTGAATTTAGATTTTTTAAATGATTATTAATTAGTTTAAATTACAAATTATATCGCTTCTCAACATCCTTTATATCAAGAATAAAATAGCCCTAAATAAATTGTGGTCTACCTTTTCTTCATAAATTGCCATCATAGTCTGTTTACATTTCAAAACTCCATCCTTCTCTCCAGAAACTACAATCTCATCCTTGTGAGGTGGGACACTGATTTTGGCTCCAGTTTCCTCAGTCAGTTTAATAATATTTTCTTTGTTGGGGCCACACACAAAAGGATGGAATGCCTTGGGAATTGGTAGTCTTTCAAATGCCAGTTTTGCCTAAAGAAAATATTATGCCATTGATAATATTCAAAAGTAATCTTGTAAATAATTTATAAATTTAAAACATTAAGTTCTAGAGTAATACAAAAGTAAAAAAATCCTCATAAGTTTCTTGACCTCTGCAAATCTATATATATATAATTCTCTTCTGGGAGCCCTAGAAAACAAGCTGCAAACGCGCTCCCTACCTCCCCACCCCTACATGGTTTTAGTGAGCTGTGTTCACTCTAAATGTTTACAAGCAGAGCCAACGATTTTAAACGTAGGGGGGGGGGGGAGGGGGGGGTTATGGTCCTTAACGAGCGCTACTTATAGTGTTTTAAAGAAATATTTTCAATGGCAGCGTTGGTACTGTCGAATTAATAAATTATGAATTACTGAAAAGTAGAAAAAACAACAACTAATTAGCGGCGTATGTTATGCCGCGGGCCGGCTCGTGAAGGTATAATGTGGTCAGCAATATGCCCAGCCTCCATTACCTAACTTGAGTTAGATACCCATCAGAGCTGGGTGGGTCAGAGATATTCTACTGACATTAATCCAGATTTGAACTTGAGATTATCGGGTTAGCAGCCTAGCACCACGCTGTCCCAATTAAGGAATATAAAGCACCAAAATATCTATCTTCTAAGAATATAAGCTACATAAAAATGAAGGAGTACATACTTGCTCTTCATGGATTGCTTCAATTTCATGCCGTGCCTTATCAATCCCCTCCTTCGCTCCAACAATTTTTATCTCGTTGGGGTTAGTTTTGTCATCGGAGCGAGGGAGGTAGATCTTAGTCGCAGTCGCTAATTCGATTTCCTGCAGCTTCTTGCCACTTTTGCCGAGAATAAACCTATGATACTCTCTTGGAATATTGAGCACAATACTGGCCTGCAATTAAACAAATGTTTAATATTTAGATGTATTCTGAAAACCAAGTAGCTAATAGTTATTAAGGAAATCTACACAGATTTTTTTTAATATATTATGTTTTCACCAACCTGAGTTTGGAGCCTGTTCACAACTTCCCTACGAGCTTTCATCACTGCATCTTGTCGCCCATTGATTACCAGTGTCATGCTCTGATCTTTTGCCATGCTCAGTTCAATAGATACTCCTACAAAATAAGTGGATTCTTTTATATTATACAGCATCAAATTTCCTCTACAAATATTAATCAAAGCTTACTAGTGTCTGAAGATCAGATCAATAGCTTGGCATAAACAATACCCCTTAGTCTATTCAGCTCGTAGTGTATCTGACTTAAATCTGGGCATGGTGTTGACCACACAATCCTTTTATATTGATCCAAAAAAATATACTGCTGAAAATGGTAACATTTTACCACTATTTTTGTCCTTTCAATTTGATACCTCTATTGTAATGACACAGAATATCCCTTCGAACATGGGCCTAATTTTATTAACAGATTATACTGTAATGAAGACCATCATTAAAATGAAAAAAAAATCCTTCTGTGTAAAGAAATCACTGCTTTAAAAAACTACATCAAAATAAACCTTACCAGTTTTTTGCATTATTTCCTTGCAGATTTTCATTTGTTCACTTTCTTCTCCAAACTGTCGCTCATTCATTTCCTTAAACTTGCGTTCTTCAAGGGGAACAGTAAAAACCTGTCAAAGTAAATGAGTAAAGTAAACTATATAAGTTTTTTTTATTTTCAAAAACAGAGGGCTATGACACAATAATGAAATTATATGCAAGGTTTGATTAGTTGGACTAAATTTACCTGGGTACATTTGGATTGGCGAGTGAGAAATTTAGGCTGCCATGCCCCACCAGGAGCAATAGATGGTGCGATTGGCTGTTCAGAGCGAGCATCCAGAGGTGGTAGTTTGGGGAAAGCATTATCATAGGTTGGGAATTCAGGTTCAAAAGCCTGGAGGTCAACTTTGCTAGACGTTGCCCCATCATTTTCCATACTTGTGGCCATGATTTAGAAGTTGCAGGTTATTGAAGACTTGCCGAGTCGAACAGTACAGCTAGAGAAAACATGTACCTTGTTAATAAGAACTATCATTGTAATGTGGTAATGAAAAAATTCCAAATGAAATTAACAGTTTTTACTCTGAATAAGATATGAACAAAAAAAACAAGTTTAAAATGTATACTGAGAGTAAATGAAAGATGAGAAGTAGAACTGAAAAAATGCTGTTTAAAAGCCTTTAGGGCTAACAATAGATTCACTATTATAATTATTTTTAGGGGCCTACAGAATAGATGCATATGTGTTACTAAAATTAGGGTTTAAATAATAATACAAGGGCAATTCATGAGCTCTACATATACAATAATAGATCTAGCAGATCTAGACTAATCTAGAGGAATTAAGTTTACATAACAAAATCACCCACTGTGGAAAAAAAATGGGCAGGGCAGATTTTGTCTTTTTTATTTTTCTCACTGTGAAAACTAGAAATCTGTGTATTAATGTATGGTTATTGACATAAGTAAACAATATTAACATAATTTTAATAACAGTGATCGTTTGCACAAAATGCAGATACTAAGTTTGGTGTTTATTGTTTTTCTTCTCTATACGTATACCACGTAGGCACATGAATGGTTATGTATATAAATAATGGCTGCTTCCATACTTCGTCATGGGGATTTGTACTTACATGTACTGTGTCCGTAAAAGTCCGTCCTAAAAGTTAGCTATCGTTTCTCCGGTCTCCACTGTGGCTGAATATTTCATCTGGAAGTAATAATAATCTTTACAATTGTCTAACTTGAAGCGATTATTTGTTTGATTATTTGAAGTGTAGAAAATATTACTTACCAACCACGAACAGGAAAGGTGAGAATATGATTGGGAAACAATACAACCATATCGCTATATTCTTGCGCTGCACAGAAGGATCTCATTGAGGTATTTTGATTGGTCATATTTCTAACTTGTGGCAAAAATTTATCAGTTTTATCCAATGAAAATGAGCCTTACAATTAGAAGCATTTAAAAATAATTCTTAATACTATCACAACTATTAATAAAATAATATTTGTAATCTTATGCATTTTTATCGTCTTTTGAATCATTACAAATCAGGTGCCAAATAAAACTAGAAATATACCCGGTAATATTCTAAAAACCGTAGCAAAGAAGGTTAAAGTTTAAAGGTTAAGAAAGGAATCGCCAAGGGTCAAAGTGGGTGGCAGTCACGTGTACAATTCTATTTTTAGTCACAGTTTGCGTTTACCGTTTTTAAAAAAAAAATAGACTTAAATCTACTATTCATGATAAAATAGAAATACATAGCAGTTTCTTTTACAACATTATAGTAAAATCAGTGTCTGAAATTTCATGGCTACCACCGTCACAGTGGTCCGCGATTATAGGGCCGCGTCAAAATTTAAAAAAACATGACTTAGCTCACGAGGAATGGTTTACAGTAATTATTTTTCCAAAAGGGCTCACGACAAAATGAACACAGACATTTCATACCGCGATAAAATACACCAAAGATGGCTAAGACGATGTGTCTCCTAATAAATATGCCATACTATAGGGCAGCGTTTGTCTAACTGTGGGAGTATATTATTATTAACGAACACATTGTGAGCGAAGTTGATTGACTTATCGATCTGTTATTCAAAATACTCAGCAAACTTTATTCCTCCCCGGTTGATAGTTTCAGAGCCGGCGTTAGGAATACGCGGGGCCTAGGGCCAACCATCCGAGCGGGGCCTTTCCATTATATATATATATATATATATATATATATATATATATATATATATATATATATATATATATATATATATATATATATATATATATATATATATATATATATATATATATAGCCCCCCCCCCCGAAAACGAAATGAAACTTATATAATTTATATAGAAAATATATACTTTTAACAGTGTCCGCCCCCCCCCCCCCCGAAAAAAATCTACCGCCCTTCCCCCCCCCCCCCCCCCCCGAAAATTTCAAGTGCCCCCCCCCCCCCCGGGAGAAAAAAAGTCTGGAAGAAACACTGTACATATACGACATTATACGACATCTACAACGAGAAAGTCAGGACTATAGTTCATCAGGTCACTAACTGTCTACTACAGACATCCCGTCTGCTCACTAAAAGGACGTCTTCATGGGTCCGCATACAATAAGGTATCTCTTTACGTCGAGGGCTAATTCTCGACCGCCATCTCCAGTCAGCTCAGGTCAAATGCCAGGCGACCGTACCCTACGCAAAGGGGAGGTGTGACACTGTTTTTGTATCGAATTACGGCCTGTCCCAGTTCAGGTGGGACTCACCAACATCAACCGTGGCCTCAGTTATAACAATCAACAACGTCGGCATTCGACCATTTAGTTTTTCCCAATTGAATTCAGCAACAATTTTTTTTAAGTTTACGAAGTAATTCAGATAACAATGACATTGCTGAAGCGCGGGGCCCCTTCAAGCGCGGGGCCTATGGCGACCGCCCCGTTCGCCACCCCCTAACGCCGGCTCTGGATAGTTTTAAAGTGTGCACAGTAATAGTAGCGATGATCTTTAGCCGGTTATTAATACAGGTGGATTAATTCTTATTAACCATTAATTGAACTGACAAAAAGCATATTACTTCTATATATTTTGCAATTTTTCGCCATGGTGTCACCCGGTGCGGTTCGCACTCCCCGCATCTGCCTCGCGACGCCCCTGCCCCCCCCCAAATAAAAACACACAAAAGGGTCTGCACCCTCCCATACAAATATAGCCATTTAACGTATTTGAAACGGGGTCGCAAAAGATACCCCACACACACACATACACACACACACTCAAAGAGCGTGAAGTCATTTATGGACCGAACTTAAGCACGGATGTATCATTTGTACTAAATTTCTAATTCGTTATGTGTTTCTGATAAATGTCCTATGCTTAACCTATGCGATTAACTGGAAACACATAAAAATAATTTTCTAAAATAATATTTTAAAAGAAGCAATACAATACGATAACATCGACAGTGACCATTTAACAAGGATGTAATACGTGAATTAAATTTTTACTGTGCATCAAATATATATTTACACGTTTTATTTAATCGATTTCAAAAAGTTCCGGGTTTAGAACGTCTGGGTTGTGCTATTTATGTCACAGCAAGAGCCCACGAGAAGTGTAAACATGTCTACTGACGCACTGTGAATGACTCTGTTAAACCAGGGGTCTCCAAACTACAGCCCGCGGGCCAGATGCGGCCCGCGATGTCCTCTCATCCGGCCCGCGGAGATCTTTTTGTCCACGTAAAAAGCGTTTGTTGGTGATGGCTGAGGAACTTTGACCAGAAAAATCAAAGACATTTGTGGAAGAAACTGGCCCCCGAACTGAAAATTGATAGCTAATGCGGCCCTCGGACTGAAAAGTTTGGAGACCCCTGTGTTAAACAATGGCGGTCTTTGGTTTATATTGAACAGTCTTGTATTTGAACATTTCAGGATGATAATTAAAATATTCAAAAAATGTTCTGGCAAAATTTAGGCTAAGCAGTGTGATGTTGTAGCCTTTTAATATACTAGATCTTTTAAAGTAAAATACAATAGCATTTTGAAACCAATTCATTGTCCACCCTAGGTCCACGCCTTTCCCATCGATGGTAGCGGAATATGTGTATATATATATATATATATATATATATATATATATATATATATATATATATATATATATATATATATATATATATATATATATATATATATATATATATATATATATATATAAATATATATAAGTATCCTATGCATAGGGGAAAGTGGATAATAAAAGTCAGAAAGTGTTTATTTTTATTTTGAAGCAATCTTTATTATATTATGGGCCTGGGCCAAAAAACAAGAAAATGGTTGTCTAGTTAACCCTATGAACTCGCAGTACCGCCTTTTCGATCCGTGTTTTAAAACCCCGTGCCCAGGCAGACCAACAAATCGGTCTGAGACACCTTATTCCAGATCGACGGTACAGTTCGTACATATTTAAAATGTACGCCATTAGTACAGAAAAAAATCTGCCGCCCCCCACCCCCGAGAAAAAAGTCTGGAAGAAACACTACACTAGTATTTTTAAATTCCTATTTTGTAATATACGACGAAAAGACGATTTGAAATTTCCAACAATCGTCATTCCACCTAGCTATGTCTGAAAGAAGTCTCTCTACTGGAAGGACTGGCATGCCAAGAAGTACTATCGGCGAGATTCATGAACACTTGTCCATTCAAATAATAAAATTAACCTTGTTTTTATATTTGCAGTCTTCATCTTTCATTGAGAATGTATGTACATTCAGTGGCATAGCGAGGTGGGATGTCACCCGGTGCGGCAAATGATGGTGTCACCCCCACCCCGTAAGAAAAAATTATATATATATATATATATATATATATATATATATATATATATATATATATATATATATATATATATTCCATATACACTTGTAAGTATGTGTATACGCAATTGTATATGTATTCAATTTTTTTCTGCTGGATGTATTTCATTTTTTACCCCCACTCCCACCCCATACATGGATTAACATATAGCTTATTATGATTCACGACCAAACCGTTTTCCTCAGGCATATATATTGCAACGTTGAGTTGATGTAACTCTCCCCCCCCCCCTCGTCGTCACCCCACGGTGATGGCTTTAGACTGTGCTCAGATAATACTAACGATTTGTATCTATATTCGATCAAAAATTCAGCTGGGTGTTGCATGCTTTCTTTATCATTAGCATGTTTTCGTCATGGTGTCACCCCCCCCCCTCCCCTCCACCCATGTCGGGATTTGTCCACTTTGTTCGTAAAAGACTATTTAATTCACTCTAATTAATAATGTAATTAAGTGAAATTATCATTTTTCTGTATATATTTTGCTATTTTTCGCCTTGGTGTCACCCCCCCCCCCCTAAATGGTGTCACCCGGTGCGGTCCGCACCCCCGCCCCCTCTCGCTACGCCACTGTGTACATTTAGCCAAGGGAAATGCGGAAAAGGGATTTTATCGAAAGAGTTGACCAATCTTGGTCAACAGTTATTTAATGTGGCTAATACAATTTCCCCTCCCCTCCCCCCACCCCCCAAACTGAAAAGCTAACTCCTAACTGTATCAGATCCTATCTTCACTGACCACAAAAAACATCTCTGTATCACAGAAGTGCTTTTTTATACTTCCAGTCCTTGCAATAAACCTATTGATGATATTTTTTCCTTTAATTTTAAGCATCTCTTCGAAAGGTGGGGGCGATGACCAAAGGTGTAGCAACTCACCCAACCTCCCATATAGACTACGCTTCAAGCGGTACCCCCTGGACAAAATAGAAAAATGTATAATTTATATAAAAAATACCCCATGAGTCTAAAGCCCCACCCCCTCCCCTTTTTTCGGAGAAAAAACGTCTGAAAGAAACCCCGATTGTTAGATTAATTTTCTGTTGAACTTATTTTTATGAACACCAGCGGAATTTTACGGTTTCATAATTTTTCAACAGTTGACCTAGGTATCATTTTTACTTTTAATGTTAGAATTAAGGTAATAATTCTGGAATACAAGAAAAGAATAATTCTGGTACAGCATGTTCTAAAAGTGAAACTGTTTTCCCTCAAGGCGAGTCAAGGGTGTCAGATGCTCCCTCGCTTCAATGCTTCACCGTGTATTGTTTACAATAAATACATAAACACATAAAATAAAAGATTATTGGCATCTAAAATAATATAAACTTCAGCTAGATATTTACTTCTGCAATTAAAATAGAACAATACTAAATGGATTTTAATTAGGTAATTAAACGAAAACAGTTTAATTATTATGTATTATGCGAAAGTTTTGTGTAATATGAAAACCGGAAACATCCAAAAGTGTTGTCTCATTATCAACAGATAACTCGGAAATAACAGTGATCCTTTGTCGATTTTATTCACATAATTTTGTTATTAAAAAATAAAGCATTATGCCTGATCATTTAGGAGCAGATCAACGTAAAGTTAAAGACACCGACAAAGAAGAGGAAAAACCTATCCAATGTAAGATTGAAATTCTAATAACAGTTTCAGTCTAGAGATTCTAGCATTCGGTAATCTATCGTTTTGGGTACGTAAAATCGCCCGCGGCTATTTATGTACGAAAACGTTACCTCATTGTCAAGGCTTTAATAGAAGTATATTGTCATACTTTTGTGTCAAATATTATAGATAAATGAATAATAAACCTAAATCTATGGCTAAATATATCGATATAGGCTAGAAATTAACTTTAAACAGCAGTGTCTGAGAGCAAGATTTGCTATATAAACAGCAGCCATTTGTAAAATAGAGTGGCTTCCCCCTGAATCTGGCGCTAAAAGCTTATAAAAATAAAACTTAAGACAAGATGGCTGCTATAGTAAATGAGCATGGTTGCATCTGTTGGAAACATCGCTAGTCTTCATTTATTACGGAAAAGTTTTAATTCAATTGTTTAAAAACAGGTACATAAATGAATCAAGGAAACATTTTTGAATTTTTTAAAACATAAATCCTCCTCAAAATGTGAAATAATTATCAAAATTTAAGGAGTCACCTGTTTTTCACATTACAAATCGCGGGCGATTTTACGTACCCAAAACGATAGATTACCTAGCATTCTAACTTTAACTAAACTAGGTAGTAGCATTGGATTAGAATTATTGAGTTTTATACCTTATAAACCTGTTAGTTACATAGTGTTAAAGGTAAACATGACATAGATACTTCATTTATATTTCTAGCTTAATTAGAAGCTGAGAAATCATTTTTTTTGTTTTTTAATGAGGCGAACAACACAAATATTGTAAAAGGGAGATAACACATAAAGCAAAAAAACAAAAACAGCAAAATGATCTTAAAAATTTTTTATTTGGAAATATTATATCACAATTTATCAAAAATAAAAGTTACAATAATATCAGCCCTGAAATAACACAGAAAATTTAATTACAGCTATAGGCCTAATAATTTGGTATTATTTTGCGCATAATTAAAAAATTTAATATTAATACTAGGCCTAAATAATTTTCTTTCAAAATTTAAATTGTTAGGCCCGAGAGAGCACTATCTTTAAAAACTTAAAACTACATTGTGGCTATAATATTACAATACAAATATACAATTAAGAACCCTGAAACGCAAAGAATAATAGTTAACTAGGCTATACCTAATTAATGAAGAGGCCTAGCTTTTTATTTAAAGACATTTTTTATTTAAAATGAGGGGAAAAATTGTATCTTACCTCATGTGTAGGTTCTAATTTACATACAATACAGTCAATACTATCCAGTACATTATATTGAGCTGATTAAAACAATTCAATAGCTGGGTGTTTCAACAAATAATAATAAAATGAATAACTCACCACTAACTATTAATCAAAACTGAGGTCACCGTTTGCAAGATCCACAATTAGAGATTGTACAGGAATCCCAGTCTTCTGATTCAAAAACCTTCTGAAGTAATTGCAGTCCTTACCAGCCAAGTGCTGTCCCTCTAGGACTTTCTGCTCTGCTTCTGACTTCCTTCCCAGCCACTGAAGGGTTGAGTTCAGCTTTGTCTTCACCCTGAAATCCAGAAAACCCAGTGGTGTTTAGAGCTCAGCGCATCAGTCCATATATCCCAGCATCCTCTCAGCATGGATCTTGTGGGCAGGAGCTGAGTCAATTTTAACATTTCCTCAGAAGGGTCAGAATAGCTACCAGTCAAGTAAGGGGATATCTGCCGTTCCATAACATCCTGCGTAGACTGTTACAGCACAGACAGGACATATCGCAGGAGCCTATTGTCCACCAACAGATACTGGTGAACCATATCAGCCACTATCTTCTGTCCAAAAACATCCTCATCGGTCCGCTAGCAGCTTCTGGGGTCGAGCTTCATCTACTTGATCATTTCTGGGGCTGTCTGGAACAGCACGCTCTGCAAAATTCACAAGATATGTGAAGAAATTTGTAACTTAATTCTGTAAAAGAAAAAATTACTTTCAGTAAATTGCTGACTTCTTTTTGAACATTTTATAATTCTATCACAGGGGAAAAAAAGGTTATTCTGTATAGTTATTCACTTTTCAGCTTCAATCTTCTACTATTTATTAAAGCACTGAGGTTTTGAAATGAGTATATATTTTATTATATATATTATCTATTACAGAAACAAGATGGCAGCTGAAAAAGCAGCCTTACTGAGTTAGGGAAAAATTAATTTAAGTAAATTGCTGATGAGTTTTTTAACTTTTTATGATTCAGTTACAAGAATAAATGGTTCTTCTTAATTGATATTCTCAATTCTGCTAAAAGTCTCAGCTATTTATTGCAGCACTAAGGTTTTAAGATGAGTACATTTTTTACTATATTTTCTCTATTGTGGAAACAAGATGGCGGCTGAAAAAAGCTTCCCTACTGAGTTGAGAAAAAAATTAATTAAAGCAAATTGCTGATGAGTTTTTTAACTTTTTATGATTCAGTTACAAGAGTAAATAGTTCTTCTATATAGTTATTCTCATTTCTGCTAAAAGTCTCAGCTATTTATTGCAACACTAAGGTTTTAAGATGAGTACATTTTTTACTATATTTTCTCTATTGTGGAAACAAGATGGCGGCTGAAAAAAGCTTCCCTACTGAGTTTAGAAAAAAATTAATTAAAGCAAATTGCTGATGAGTTTTTTAACTTTTTATGATTCAGTTACAAGAGTAAATAGTTCTTCTATATAGTTATTCTCATTTCTGCTAAAAGTCTCAGCTATTTATTGCAACACTAAGGTTTTAAGATGAGTACATTTTTTACTATATATTCTCTATTACGGAAACAAGATGGCAGCTGAAAAATGCTTCCCTACTGAGTTAGGGAAAAAATTAATTTAAGTAAATTGCTGATGAGTTTTTTAACTTTTTATGGTTTAGTTACAAGAGTAAATGGTTCTTCTGTAAAGTTATGCTCATTTCTGCTAAAAGAATAATGTTATAATTATAAATGTAATAGGTTCAAGCTTACCTAATTTTTCACTTGAAGTTTTCTTGGTAAAAAAAACATCGGAAAAATGAAAATTTTACTTCATTACAGAGCTGATCCTCTCCTGTTCAAAAAACGTGGTAGAAATGACAGGAAAAAGTAAAGTACTTTTTTATTTCCAAAAAAACAGAGAGTACCCCAAATATTTTTTTTAAAAACACAAAAAATTTTCATGGTGAGATTTTGGGAGTAGGTTGTCTGCCCCTGTCAGAAAAAGCTACATACTAAACTAAACTAAAAAAAAAATAAAAAAAGTTAGGGATTTTGGTAAAAAAGCACTAATCATCATATAAAAATAAAAATTACATATTCTTGTAGAGCTCAACAAAATGAAAACAAAACAAAAAAGATTTTTTGTCTAGCTCAAATAGTTTTTTTTTTGCGAATTTTTTTGTGAGGGGTGGAATCCCCTTACTTTTGCATTGGCCAATTGTGACAAGTCATGGTATACCTGAATAAATTGAGCATAGTTATTTTAATTGCAGTTGTATTTTGTTCATATTTGCAGAGTTTAGCTAGAATGATATATAGAACTTGTAAATGTTGTTGAAATGAATAAAAATAATACAGACACTTATATTTTTGTGTTGGCTTCCTCCCATAACCCCAAAAAACTGTGTGCTGCGCAAATATGAAAATGTTTCTAAAGCCATATTTTATATAAATACAGCAAATGAAAGAACTACAAAGTTTGAAATCTAAAGTAAATGACTTGAACACTGTTATGTGCATATAATATTATAATTGCCTCATTATTTTGGGCAGGTGAAGTAGAGTCCATCTTTAAGCCATTTTGTTATAAAACTGCTGCGCAAATATGAAAATGTTTCTAAAGCAATATTTTATATAAATACAGTGAATGTAAGAACTACATAGTTAGAAATCTAAATGACTTGAACACCGTAATGTGTATATAACTGCCTTGTTATTTTGGGCAGGTGAAGTAGAGCCCATATAAGCCATTTTGTAATAATTTAAATGAAGTTATCAGATCAATGTTTTTATGTGTGAATTGTGTATGGATTCTGATTTTCAGCATATAACTATATCTAAGGGTAAGTAGAACTTGAATACTTAAAATTACAGTTAGCACAATGCTAGTGTATAGCAACAGACAGGTAACCTAGATCTAGGTCTGACTCTTGTCAGTCTAGTCTGACAAAATTGGATTTTAGGAAAAACATTCTGCAAAACTAGAACTAGAGCTGAAAAAATTAAAGATGGGTATGTAAATATATTCTGAAATAAAAAATTAGGAGATTTGTTTGCACATTCCATAAGAATGCTGTTGTTAGTTGATCAAACTTAAAGGCCGGAAGATCGGGATGAAAAAATATAACAATGGTGGCAACGCGACCTACATACAGTGACCACCTCTAAACGAGTATATCTAATGTCAGAGTCAAAATATCCAAAAACAAATATCATTTCCACATATATAAGATATGTCTGCTCAGTAATCTTCACTCATCTAGAATAACCTTTTAAAAAATCGTGATTCCAACGTATTTGAAACTAGCCTTCATACAGGGGGAAGACCAAGGCAGAGACAGCGTGCAATCAGATCGCTAAGCCATCAAAACAATGGGAAAACCATTCTACTTTTCATTTAACATTAGGAAATGACCTTTTAAACTTAATTAATTACCATAAATTAAAAACTTATTAGTATGCAAAACCAAATCTCGTGTGCCCGGTATCAGAAAGTAATGGGCGATTTCGGGTCATGTTTTTACCGCGATCTCGGCCGATACCGACAACCCTAAAAAAGTGGTGTAAATTTTTCTTGTGACGAGATGTTTTCCCCTTGTTGCCTTGTAAGAATTAGAATGTTGTAACTTGTTTGACAGACGTTCACTTCATTTAACTAATTGGTTGTTTGTTGTAAAGTCAGTTGTAATGAATCTAATTTCTAATTGAACTAAATGATCCATCGCCACATTAAGTAAAAAGAACTAGGCCCAATCTTAAATTAAATTTAAACTTTTTAAACAAAGTGACATCTTGGCATTTGGAAAAAGATTTTTCGCCCCAGCGCCTCCATTTGGTCGGCAAAAGATAGTTCTGTGCATGCGCAGTGACCTTAATAACTGACTGAACTAGGGCTATCTGCGGTTTGTTTGTAAACACACGCATGTGCAGTACCATCGAAAACATTGCCACGAAGAAAAGTCGTAGTTGCTCTCCATCTGCGCATGCATATCTTTATCCGGCTAGAATTGTCCGAATTTAAATTGATAGTAAATTGAGTAATTCAAAACTAATTAGGCCCAATCCGCCTGATTCAAAATTACATTTTGTAATCAAACTTTACATTAGTAATCATTAGTTTAATTAGGTTAAAAAATAGGTTTAAAAAGTTAAAAGCAAGCCTGTTGTTAGGTGTAACTGTAAATCAGTGTTAGAAGGTGTTAGTAACAATACCATAATACTGTAAAAGTAAAACATTAGTGTTTGTCATGTAGTACTAGATCTCTAGTAAGTTAGGCTAACTACTAGATCTAAGTAGATCTAGTAGTAGTAGTGTTAGACAACCAACAACAATGTTTTTTAACTTTAATTGTCAGTGGGCACAACTCTGACAGCTGAGCTGTGCACTTTTTAAAAAATTTAGCAATAGCTCCCTACTCCCACTAAAATTCTAGAATTACTAGCATGGCCCTAACATTAATCAATCATACAATCCTAGAGAAAACAAATATCACCTATGTCTACTTTAATCAATTTTCAATTCTTATATAATATTAGGATTAGGTCTATAATATATTTTTTATTAATCAATGTCGGTAACTATTTATTTAATTTCAGCCCTAGATGAAGGAGACATTGCTCTTTTAAAAACCTATGTAAGTTATGTTTACAACTTTTGTTCACATTCATAAAATCATGATTGTATTTTGAAAATATAATAATCTGTTTTATATAAGCCTAGGCTAACTAAAATTTCATACTTAAAACTGCTTTTTATAAAAAGTAATTTAAAAATTGAAAACTAGGGAGTTGGACAGTACACAAAAGCTATCAAAAGTGTAGAGGAAGATATACAGAATATTCTAAAAAATGTCAATGAGCTTTCTGGCATTAAAGAATCGGACACAGGGCTTGCGCCTCCAGCACTTTGGGATCTTGCAGCTGACAAGCAGACTCTTCAAAGTAACTATTCAGTTTCTTTTTTTATCATAACTACCCTACTACATTAGCCATAGAAATTATTTAATGATATTTTTTGTTATTTTAAAAAATAATTTAAGTTCTACTGATTTTACAGGTGAACAGCCATTGCAAGTAGCCAGATGCACTAAAATTATAAATGCAGACACAGATGATCCAAAGTATATTATCAATGTTAAACAATTCGCAAAGTTTGTTGTTGACTTGGGGGAGCAAGTGGCACCCACAGATATTGAAGAGGGAATGCGTGTTGGGTAATATTTATTAAAATTACATTATTAACAGTATTAAATGAAAATCAAATATTTTTTAATTATTTAGTTTCATTGTGTATACTATATTTAGTCTTCTACTAAATAGCATTAATTTTTTCAAATCATGTTATGATTAAATAATTTTTAAAGAACGTATTCTAATTACATTGCAGTTAGTAACTATCTTGAACACAAATTTTGTATTGACACATGTTTATTTTGTACTTTGCAGGGTTGATAGAAATAAATATCAAATCCACATTCCACTTCCACCAAAAATTGATCCAACTGTGACTATGATGCAGGTAATATGTTAGTCCTTAGCAACAGCATATTTTAATGCAGGTATTAATTTTTATCCAATGTCATTACTTGAATCCATTAGTCTACTGAAGTCCTACTGTTAACCATTAGTTGTTTACAGTCTATCTGGCTAGAAAACACTCTCCAATATTATTTTTGCTGGATGTTTAGGTAGAAGAGAAGCCAGATGTTACCTACAGTGATGTTGGAGGCTGTAAAGAACAAATTGAAAAACTCCGGGAAGTTGTAGAAACACCCTTGTTACATGTGAGTTTGAATTTTCTTTATTGGAATAAACTGTTCTAAATACAGTGATGAAAATTATTTGATAATTGTTTTATATGTCGTAGTTTTATTTCCTTTTAGTGATGATAATTATTAGAAAGTTGACTAAAAAGATAATTTTTTTAACAGTAATATTAATTTAAAAAAAATTTAATTTGCAATTGATCAACATTTGTAAAATATATAAAAGTATTGTGCTTTATATTCTGTAACTGAAATTATTCTATTTTCAGCCTGAACGATTTGTTAATCTTGGCATTGAGCCCCCTAAAGGTGTTTTGTTGTTTGGACCACCTGGGACAGGTAAAACACTATGTGCCCGTGCTGTGGCAAACAGAACAGATGCCTGTTTCATCAGAGTTATTGGGTCAGAGTTGGTGCAGAAATATGTGGGAGAGGTATGCTGTGTATTTTACTTGTTGCGTTACTTATAGTGTATGTGTTTGGTACATTTACTTGACACAATTTCATTCAAAGTTCTGAACATTTTATCTTGGCAAACAGTTTTTTTTTGTGTGTAGATTTTTTTTCACCAAATGACATCATTTATTTATTATGTGTCAGAAAGCATAAATAAACATAGTGCAAATACTCAGAAGTATTTTCATGACATCAGAAATGTAACTTATCCATTAAAAGGAAATTCTACCCACAGCTTTATCATCTCAAAACAAACAAAAAAACTTTTCTGTGTATTCCTAACATATTTTCCTTTTATTTTCCTAAAGCCAGTTTTAACAGAAAAATAATTTATTAGATAATGCAAGCAACATTTTTAGTTCAGTTTCATGATACACTTTTGCTACATGTCTCCATAATTCAAACCACCCCTAACCTAATGCCTATGCAAACACCTTCTGGGTTGAGATCTGTACCAGTTCTGTTATTTATAAATACTATTTTTAACACACACACACCTATGTTTCATTAAAGGAAACAAATAGCCATAGGAATTCCACATCATACACACACATCATAAGATATATTTAGCATATTATAGAGTATTCAACATTTCTTTTCTCAAACAGGGTGCTCGTATGGTGAGGGAACTTTTTGAGATGGCTAGAGCAAAGAAAGCCTGTATCATTTTCTTTGATGAAATTGATGCTGTTGGAGGTAACATCAATTTGATAGCTCATTACTTCCTGTACAAATTTAACTTTGATAAGACTTGATTGCAATATTAATTTTTTTCAACTTTTCTTGTTTAAATTTTTTTGGTTCTATTTTATTACAAGTACAACTTTTTAAAACAAAATTTTTTGTCATGTTTGTTGTTCCCTCTATGATTTTCTGTTATTCATCTGTTCGCTACTCTTCCCATGAATCATGATGAAATATCGTCAATTAATTTGTTAAATTTCACATTCTGAGGAAATTCAATTGTTTCTGGCATATTTTGTGTTAGCTTCACAGTAAAAAATATATAAGAATTTTGCTTATGCTACTCTGGCTAGTCATGTACATATCCAACTCTTGAAAAAGGAGGAGACTACAAAAGTTTTCTCATGTTATTTTCTTTTTGTTCACATGATTTATGCATGTTATTTTCCATATGTCGCACATTTCTGTCATGTTATCTTCTATTTGTTCCCATGACAGGTGCCAGGTTTGACGATGGTGCTGGTGGTGACAATGAGGTTCAGCGTACAATGCTTGAGTTGATCAACCAGCTGGATGGCTTTGACCCTAGAGGAAACATTAAAGTATTGATGGCCACCAACAGGCCAGATACTCTTGACCCTGCTCTCATGAGGCCAGGCAGGCTCGACAGAAAAATTGAATTTGGTTTGCCAGATTTAGAGGTAAATTTTATTTTTTAAAAATATAAATAAAACTGGCTCTTTGTTTACTGTATTCGTTTATTTATTTCATATCATTTTAATTTTTGTAGGGACGCACCCACATTTTCAAGATCCATGCTCGCTCTATGAGTGTAGAAAAAGATATTCGTTATGAGCTGTTGGCTAGATTGTGTCCTAACAGTACTGGTATGTATATTTTAAATTTTTTTTAGAATAGCTGGATTTTGATTGAGTGAAAGGATGAAAAAAATAAGTCTTAGATCAATGTTATTATCTTGGATATTTACTGTTAGGGAAATAGTTTCTAAATAGATATTAAAATCCTTAAAATAACAACTGCTGACAATCTATATATATAATTCTCTTCTTCGAGCCGTTAGAAAACAAGCTGCAAACGCTCTCCCTACCTCCCCACCCCTACATGGTTTTAGTGAGCTGTGTTCACTCTAAATGTTTACAAGCAGAGCCAACGATTTTAAACGTAGGGGGGGGGGGTTATGGTCCTTAACGAGCTACTTATAGTGTTTTAAAGAAATATTTTCTGTGTCAGCGTTGGTACTGTCGAATTCACAAATTATGAATTATTGAAAATTAGAAACAACTAAATAGCGGCGTATGTTATGCCGCGGGTCGGCTCGTACATATTATTTCAGTTTGTACTTTTTCAACTTCTTGTCTAATTATTTAATATTTTGTTGAAAACTTGTAAACATTATGTTGCATCATTATTCATACTATATTATGACTTGACTTGATTAAAAAAATATTTCCTTTGTGAAGATCAATTTCATTGAAGGTACAACACTACAAAAGCTGTAATTCCTTTTAGGTCTCAACTATTAAATATTTGAAAAACATTTTGTTAAATACATGCATTAATAGTTAACAAATTTTTAACTAGTTTTTTTGTTTCTCTCCAGGTGCTGAAATCCGCAGTGTTTGTACAGAGGCCGGTATGTTTGCCATCAGAGCTCGCAGGAAGATGGCAACAGAAAAAGATTTCTTAGAAGCTGTCAACAAAGTCATCAAAGCCTATGCCAAGTTCAGTGCCACACCACGCTACATGACATATAACTAGATGTTTAGTTTTTTTTAGTGGTTATATTTAACAAATTCTCACTGGTTAAAATGAATAATGCAGTGGCTTTTTGTTGGTTTTGTATTTTTTTTTTGTTTCAACACCAGAATTGTTTTGGAATAAACAGTTTCACACTCTTTGATCTGAAGTGTCGTAAAAATGTGAATTTTTTATTGCTAGAATATAATTTATTCTCAATTATCTGTTGTTTCTTAAATAAATGAAAAAAAAAATTTAATCAAAAGCATGCTGTTTTATATTGTCAAAAATTTATGTCATTCGTGAGGTACTTTGGGTGAATATTTACAAACTTGTTAATTAGAAAAGCAGGATATACATTCATGTGTGTTAAAGAGTTCCAGAAATAAATATTACTTTTGAGTATTGTCCCATAATTTGTTAGCAGAAAAAACTAAAATAAATGTGTTCTTCCTGCAATGAGTGGTTCTTATCATGTCAGTGGAATATCAGGGAAAACGGGAGCAACCACACCAATGTCAGGTTCTCATTAGAACTAGAACTAAATTTACTCAGGTACTTTAAAAAGCTCCTTTATTGCAAATTGTTTTTAAACACTAGAACATTTGATTGAATTGGCAAACACAAGTCTAATGATAAAAAACTGTTGATGAGTTTATTATCACAGTGTTTTAGATCACATAAACTAATCCTAAAATCAAAACATTTTATGAAATAACCTCATCAAAGAAGTTTAACAAAAATGTAGTTGCATATCCATAATCAAGTTTTTTAGACATACAAAATAAAAAAAAATCATTTGCTTTTCTTAGCTGCTTATTTACTAAAAAGATGGGGTTTTTTTTTTAAAAAAAAGAATATTTTATGTAGCAGTCATCATTCATGTATCTTGACTAGTCAGTACAATAACATCCATACTCATTCAGATGTGACATACAAATTACATTTTAAGTGAAGTACGCATTTCGAGTTGATTGAGATCCTTTATAGAACATGAATACAGCATCAGTTGTTAAATTCCAATAGTAGTGTTCAATGGCATAGTGATGTATATAAAGTGGAGAATACAAAAAGCTGAGTCCAATCCAGCTCTTTCTGTGATGACAGATGGAAGAATTGTTTTGTTTTTTTCATTTAGATTATACTATGTATACAATAAGAAATGTGGGATACATATTTGAGTTCACATATCTTGAGTGCCAACCATTTTTATAATACATAATCAGACTATTTGATTAGATATCAAGTAGTTAGGTACTAACCATTGAATGAATTTGATTCATTCTTATTAAAATGTTATTTTTCTTTTATACAATAAAACAAATGTAATGCCTTTAGGTTAAATATTGAAACTGTAGTAAAAAATAGAAAATGCGAACAATTTTGTTTTAATTCAATCTTGTTAATTTATAACTATAGTTAGTAGCGTATACGGAAATGTATAATTAAGAACAACTTAGTATTTGTCTACTTAGTACTTAGAGACTAGACCTCTACACACATACAAATAAATTGACATCAAGTGACTTGGGATATTTCATATCACATTGTCAGAAAAAGTCTGATTCTTTCCCCCAAAATCACGTCTCAAATCCCCTCCCACAACCTCAAAGAATGACGTCTTTAATGGACAGCCTGTTAATGAGATTTACAAAATTAAATCAAGATAAAACTATTATAATGAACAAAAGGGAAATAATTCCCATTAACTGAAATCCGGAGTTTGAGTAAACTCCCTTCGCTCCACACGTTTCCCAGTTCTCTTCGTCGCCTGTGCAATTTTTTACAATCAACGGCGGGGCTTGCGGACCGTTGCAGAAATCCGTCTTACAAAATCGATAGCAGACGAGATAGTTGTTGACTTGGCCACACGTGCTTTCGTTGTTTGGGGGCAAGTTGACAAATTTTGGATCCTCGAAAATTTTTGTGAAGTTCAGACCATCATGGCAGTCCCGATTGTACAGTATGAATTTCCCTGTAAACAAACATTGAATACAATGTAGCACCATTATTTACCAGCGGATCAGGCTAAGCGCCGCTCTAGATAAAGGCTATATTACATTAATTATATGCTGATCATAACGAGACGGACCGACTCAACAGAATCATCAACCTCGTTATGAGTTATCTTCTATAAATGATGCCACATTTTTAAAACAATTATTACATTCCTCTAGTCTATAGTATAGTGACATCACATTTCAGCCTACTCCCCCCTACCCTTCCGGACCCTTTCACTCACAATTTCAACTGGATTTAAAAAAACAACATCAGGTACCCCACAGAATATCATTCACCAAATGAAACAGACACCACGAACATCACGACGCATCAAACATCACACCAAACATCAGACACCAAACATAAGCCTAACATCAGACAACAATACAGCATACACCATCCTAAAGACAGCAACAATAAAACACTAGCAGTCAATGGCGTAGGCAGGGGGGGGGGGGGGGTTAGGGGGGTTATAACCCCTCCCATGGACCCCCACCCCTATATATATATATATATATATATATATATATATATATATATATATATATATATATATATATATATATAAATAGGATTGTATACATATGGAAAAATGTTTGAAACCCTCCCAAGACCAATTCCTGGCTACGCCACTGCTAGCATTCTTCAAACATCAAAGAAACGATACACACCAAGCAGAAACGGATCACGTGATTTAGGCAGAGAATAACGTGATTTAATTTTCATTTGCGGGTCCATGAAAAGGGGGGGTCGTAACTGCACCTTCCGCCGCACAGAGTTTCTTTCAGGCATCTCTTTGTGGGAACACTGTCCCCCCGAAACACGTCTAAAGCCCACGTGCATAATAGAATTTATATACTTTTACTAGTGTCCGCCCCCCCTCCCTTTGAAAATTTACTCCGCCCCCTCCAGTGTTTCTCTTCCAGACTTTTTTCTCCGTGCGTGGGGGCACTTGATATTTTCGGGGGTGGGGGCGGACATTTTCCGGGGTGGACGGGGGGTGGACACTAGTAAAAGTATGTTTTCAATATAAATTCCTTTTCGTTCCGGGGCGGGGTGGACTTTCTTCGGGACCCCCCACCCCCACCCCGAAGAGATGCCTGGAAGAAACTCTGCCCGCCTCCCCTCGAAAGTTTAAAGAAAAAGGTCTGAAAGAAAAACTACTACCACCACCGCTGCACATGTCTAATATACGGCTGACCTATGACCTACCTCCAACTTCCGCCGACTCGATGACGCAGCGATCGAAGGTTTTCCTCGTGTCCGTACAGTTCTTGGCGTAGTGTTTGGCCAGGCCCCTGGACGTGTTGACCAGCCCTCCCCAGTCCGTGATGCAGTCATTGGACGAGCTGCTGGTGGCACATTGGTAGCACATCAGCGACTCTGGTTCGAAACACAGTTACATCAATCACAGAGGATTTTTTTTTACAATTTTTAAACGATCAGAGTTTCTTCCATTCATCTCTTCGGGAGGGGGGGCAGGGTATTAATTTAGAAAACATACTTTTACCAGTGTCCGCCTCCCCCTCCTTGAAAAATGTCCGCAACCCCACCCCCCACCCCCCGGAAATATTGTGCCCCCCCCCCCCCTCCGGATTACAAAAGGCTGGAAGAAACACTGTAATCGATAATGTCACATTAAAAAAAAAATATATAATATGAGCATTTTTTTTTCTATAAAAGAAAGAGATAAGGATAATAAGCACATCTGTTAGGAGATACGTTATTTAAGCCGATTATGCACTCATTCTTCAACCAGATAGGTAACCCCCCCTCTCCCCAATGGTTTATTTGTTAGAGCTATGCATTGCACTGTAAGGTATCCTATACCGTAGACAAAACACAATGAAGATACATGTTAACTATAACAAGAAGGTACCTGAGACGGATGTAGAGATAGCCAGTAGCAGCAAACCGACGAGAACTGCTTGACATTGGGATGATTTGTTTGCTTGTCTTCTACTACACGTCTCCATCAGTCTGGAAAAAAAATATATTTTAACCGTTTGGTTGAATGCTGACTTCACTAGCCTGTACACGCCGAGCTGACCACACTATCCCTTCATATGTTGAGCTGACCACACTATCCCTTCATATGTTGAGCTGACCACACTATCCCTTCATATGTTGAGCTGACCACACTATCCCTTCATACACCAAGCTGATTACACTATCCCTTCATATGCCGAGTTGACCACAAATCCCTTCTTATTATACTGAGGTCACATAGGTGAACTCTACTTCATCTGTCGCCAAGGTTCAATCTTTTAACTCACGACTTAGACGACCTGAGACATAATTAAAGGGACATAACTCATATCTGTTAAAATAACCCCCTACTAATGATGCGGTTACTTCCCCTCTTTACATTCATCTTGACATTTATATAAGTTCTACGTATTTTAATCTGCCTTTAGCGTGGTGGAGGAGAGGGGGGGGGGGGGTGTTAAGGAAATAGGAGTTTATTAATGACGTCAAATCCCTAAGGGAGGGGTGAGGTCTGACTAAGGGAGTAGGAAATTATGATGTAAGATTTATTTTAACTATGTTGAGGAACAAAAAGATTAAAGGTATGTACCTTTCCGTTAGAAGTACAGACATATGTAAGTAACTCCCTTCCCCCATTTTTAAATAGAAAATTAAATAGAAAATATTTATTTAATCGTATATTGAAAAAAAGCTTATCGGCTAATATATTCATATCTGAATATGTATAGTAGTAGGCGACAGCATAATTTGTAAACTATGTAAATCATTTTCTTTATTTCGTACTTCAAATTGTTTACTTTTACCCTACGTTGGTATTGTTTACGTAACGTGTAATACACATGGGATACTGAAGCTTGCAGGGACTAAATTTTAATTATTTAAAAATATGCCATGAGCAGTAGCACCAGACGCGGGGGGGGGGGGGGGGGAATGGGTGGGGCGCCGACCCTAGGGCGCGCCCAACGGAATAGAAAAACAAATATTAAATGCAGTTTTTTCGGGCTGTATGACTGAATTATACACAGTCGAGGATAAGGATACAGACTGCTACATGGCTTTAAGGAATTCTTTGACTATTTTCAACATCAATTGTGTGACACCAAATAAAAATTACTGAGGTACAGTGATTGGTAAATAGCGCCATACCTTTCCAAATGGGGAGAGGGGGTGGTGAAGCAGACGCTTTTTTCGCCAACGTGAGTAACTACATCTACATGGGGTGGGGGTGCAGAACTTGATAGTTCCCCCGGGCGTAAATTTGTCTTTGAGTAGCACCAATAACAGTTATGTAATAAACAGGTCCCAAACTTTACGTAGTTCACCCAGTAGCGTAGCGAGAGGGGGGGGCGGGGGGAAAAATGTCCCCGGGCGCCGACCTTAGGGGGCGCCAAAATGGGTTGGAAAAATAAATAGAAAGGTTGAGGGGGGTGCAAATCGAAAGTTTGAGGGGGGGGGTGCAAATCAAAATCTCGAGAATGGGGGGTGCAAATCGAAAAGTGTTTGTCCCCGGGCGCCGGGAAGGGTCGCTACGCCTCAGAGTTCACCGGGTATTTTGTGTGTTTGTTTGTTCGTTGTTTGTGGTGGTTGAGGTTCTGTATGTTGTTTTTTTTGTCGATGGTGAATTATGTAAATATAACGTTACAACGGGAGTTGGGAGGGGTGGAGGTGGAGAGTAAAGAATGCATTTTTTTTGTCATATGATATGAATGAGTGACTTTGTAAATAGTCTATACTATTTATGTTATATGCTATATTACGAATAAATTATATAGAACTTCTCATTTGAAAAATACAATATTGTTCTTTAATCTACGCATCTTATTAAAAATGTTGTAAATCAATATGTATTCTTCTTCTAGGTTCTTAATATTAGTGTTGGAAGGGATCCCGTTCAACACAATTAACAGTTCGTGTCAACTATTTATGCGCCATTGATGCCTTGGTCTCCGATTTCAGCCTGCTTTTTTGTTGGGTTTGCTTCCGTAGCATTTGTCCAACCAAGAACAAACTACAAGGCAGCAGTTGTTTGATTTTGGAGTTGTCTCTCCTAGAAGAGTTACTGTCCCCTGCTAACGAACCCCATCTGCCCGAGGGTTCGAACTCGAGACCATGAGCTTTACCGACTCGACCACGCCGAGATCGACTATTTTTCGCAACGTCACAAAAATACTTCTCTCTACACTCCCCCCCCCCTCCCCATAACAAGTTAACAACCTTCCACCCCTCCCCCATCTTAGTCATAAACTTAAGACACACACCCAACCATAACACACCACAGTTTTAATATCTTCTTCTTGTCAGATAACCCGTGACACGCTTTTATGACACACGTAAAAACTTCGACTTCAGTTCAAACGAAACAAATATGTAATTCTTTATTTTTAGACCCGACATACAGCGCTTACTTCCGTGTTCTATGGACCGTAACAATAGGATTAAAGCTTTTTTGTTACCTGTGTAATATACCATGCAGGATATAGAAACTATTAGAAACAGGGGTTCTAAAATTTGTATTTGATGGAACTAACGGTGGGGATTTTAGTTGATTTTTTTAGTATTTTTCATTAGCTTTAAGAAACTAATTCTAAAATGAATAATAAAATTAAAAATTAGAAATATGTTCTTACTTTACGTTAGCCAAAATAATATTTGAACGTTGAGGGGTTAAAATCAGTTGTTGTGACAAACTTATTTCAACGCAAAAGTGGACATAGATATATAAAATAGTCCTAGAAAAGAAAGAGTAGTTGTTTGTTTTTTAAATTTCATATGACTAAAACTGATTAAGTTAAAAGAAAGAATATGTTGTTACCAGTCGACACGCGGCGTATCATACGCCGCTATTTAGTTGTTTTATTTTCTACTTTTCAGTAATTCATAATTTGTGAATTCGACAGTACCAATGCTGCCACTGAAAATATTTGCTTTAAAACACTATAAGTAGGTCCTTAAGGACGAAATCCCCCCCCCCCCACCCACCCTCCTTTCCCCCAACCCCTACCCTACACCCCCCGGGAAAGTAGCCTCCTCTTAGTTACCTCCCCTAAGTTTAAAATCTTTTCAAACTAAATTATCTGCCCCTAATAGCCGTCACTAAACCCGGCTCTATTATTGTAAACATTTAGCGTGAACCATAGCTCACCAGACCATGTGGGGGTGGGGGTGGTAGGGATATGCTTAGAGAGGAAGAGAAGGGGCTGCTAGGCGCGCTAACAGCTTGGTGTTTTCTGGGGTATCCAAGAAGATAATTATATATATAGATTATAGTAACAACTAAAAACGATAATAACAAAGAGTAAAATAAATTCAAATTTTAGAACCACTAATATCAAAGCATTCTTGGTGACACGTATGAAGCCGATTCTTAGAATAAACAACTGTGATGCGATAAAAATAAAGAAAGAACAAGGAGTATATTGTCTCAGTTGGCGAACGCAGTTTCAAAACCCTATTTTTAAGTAGAACTGTTATGACTTGGGGCAAGCAATCTCTGTGCTGTCCCCATTAAATATGTGTATTACTTGAAACTTAAAAAAGGTGCTTATTGAGAAATGACACGTTTTCATACTTTAGTCATTGCGCCACTTTTGAAAAAAAATGTTCTTCTTACCTCCCCACATGCATTAATCCCATAATAATATTGTGTAGGGCCTAAGCCTTGATTTATTTTAATTTTTATTTTACATTCTTGTTTGTATTTATTTGTGTAACTATAATCCTTTGTGATTTAATCATTAAAGGTTCATACCATCCTTGGTCAAACATTTATGACAATCAGGAGACAGCAAACTCTGGCCATGAGATAGGGATAGGATACCTGGCCCGGTGCAAATGTCATTTTAAACAGTGTATAAAAAGACATAAAAAATGGGACCGAGTGGTTGGATAGTAGAGCGCACGATCGCTAACACGAAAGTCTCGAGGTCGGATTCTGGCTCGAGTCAGGAGGACGTCCCTGAGTTCATTCAGCTCTAATGGGTACCTGACTCACGTTAGGGGAATTAAAGGGAAGGATATTTCTTATATGTGTTGCAGAAAAAGGTGAAATTTTACTTGATTTGCCCCATGGATCATTGAAAAAATGGCACAGGACAGAGGACGCTGGAAATCTTTGGTTGGCGGCCCATACCCCAGCAGGGGTGACCTATGTATCGCCATATACAAAAAGGAAACTTACTATTAATGACATAATGTATATGATACGCGCATTACTTATTTATACGTCTGTATATTTTAGAATTAATATAATGTGTGAATTGGTGTGAAACATTTGGGAACAACTGACTACCATGCTATAAAACAAGATCTGGGAAAAGTTTAGTAAATGTGCTGAGGAAATAGGCGTTTGAACAGCATAACTTGGAGAGATTTTATTGGCGACGAGATCTCATCATCATCAGGGCAGATGAAGTTCCGTGACGTGAGTTAGTTACCCATCATAACTGGGTGAACTCAGGGACGCTCTACTGACTTGAACCCGGACTCTCGACTTTTCGGGTTAGCAGTCTAGCTCTCTACCGCTAGGTCAAGTCATCCCATGTCACGCTGCATAATCATATTGCTTTTAAAACATGAAATACTGCAGTAAGGTGTGTTTCCACCCCCCGCCTCCACCCCCCCCCCACCTAAAAACATGAAATACTGAAGTAGGCTGCCCTTTTTGCACCTAAAAACATGAAAAACTGCAGTTAACCGTGATTGGCTTGACATGATATGATTCAGACGATTTTGAGAAATTTACATATTTGTTACAAGTTTTTTGGGATTGGAGAAAGATAACTAATCTGTCCCAAAAGTTGTACCCTCCGGCTGTGAGGCATGACAAAGAATTTACATGTTCTCTCCCGTAATAAAAGTTTAATCTTTAATTCATTCAGTTGTTGTTCAATAAAACTCTAAAAGAACACAAAGCTTATAAAATAGCCTAGCTGGTTTGGAAAGAACAACAGTCTTTGTTGTTAGTAATGCTAAGGCTCTGAACTCTACATGGAAGATGGGATTTAGAGTTAGAGCTCATGTGAATGTTGCTACCGTGTTAAACATTGTTGGTGGGGGGGGGGGGGGGGGAGTGGGTGAAAATTTAGGGTTGTGACAAATGTTTGGACACGATTTCCCCCACTACTATGTTAAACAACTCTTCTACAGGTTAGACAACTCGTGTTTCAGGTTAGACAACTTATGTTTCAGGTTAGACAACTCATCGCATTGTCACAATATGCTGATTAGACTGGAGAAACGAGCCACAAACTACCGTGAACACAATTAACCAATCAGTTCACTAAAGTTCACTTAGTATAAAACTGGTCGGATTAGATTGACTCATGTTTAACGGTGTGTGACATAGAGTACGGATTTCATCCATCGCTATCTTCACGTGGATCTTCTTGTTTTCCATGTTGAGTGTTGTTGACGGCATAAAATTATGGCAAAATAGGACAATTTGAACCCGCCCGCTTACATAATTTCTTTCACGTATCTCTCTAGGGAGGGGGGGGGGGAAGGGGGGGGGGAAGGGGGGGGGTGACCCTAGGAGAGAACAACCGAGCATGTCCACCGTCCCCTCCCTCGGACGAAATTGAAAAATATATAGAAAATATATACGTGAAGGCCTACTCTATGCTCCTCCCCACCTGAAAGTTTTAAATGCCCCCCCCCCCCCCCCCAATATTATTATTATGCACTCACGCTTTACACAAAATCCAAGTCGCTTCAGAATTATTTCTATACGTGTACACAATTTGTTTCTGTTTTTTTTTACACAAAGTTTAACGCAGGATTATTAACAGCCCGTTGTGTTTTATCCTTGCATTCATTTTCTTATTCCTCATTATCTAGAAGTAAAAATTTCGCACCCGTAGAGGGGAGGGGGTCCGTAATTTTGTGACGGTATGTGATGAGGAGGAAGGGGGGGTTCAGATGGTGTGATGCGACACTTTTGTATTATAAAAGTGCAATGTTAGATAACGAGTTTTAAACGTTTTTTCGTGTTTTAGGAAAACTGTTTTTATAAATTGTAATAGGAAGTGATTGAAAATACTCTATTATGACAGAGTTCAGACTAGAGTTTGGAAAAATATCGATTTTTTAAGAAAAAAAAACTGCATTTTGAGGGGGGTTTGAGGTGTGACGTCATTTTAGGTGGGGGGGGGGTCTGGTTTTTTGTGACAATGTGTGACGGAGGGGAGGGGGGGGAGGTAAAAATCGTCCAAAAAAAGCGTGAGTCATTTATGGATGACCCCTTAATTTATAGACGGACAACTTTTAGTAAAACAAAAAAAAACCGCACCTCAGTGTTTTAAAATTTTGAACCTTATGTTGTATGACTACACCTTATAATTACTAATCAGAGGCCTTAATTTGACAGTTCACATCTTACAAAAATAAAACAAAAAATTGCTTTAAATTTCAGATACTCACGTGTTGAAGTGCCTGATTAATTATACGTCCTTATAAAGTTATTTTTTATATACAGAATTTCCTTTTAAACTTTAAGTCCGGGCTCACAGACTACTAGACTTTTCTATACACCTTCACAATAATCGTATGATGTTTTAAACAAGAAAGTATCTATGATCTATATGTTAAGCGCTGTTTACATCCTGTTTGTGTTGGCTAATTTCATTATTAAAGGAATACACAAGCGCAGGTAAATGTTTGGTCATGAAACATTTTCCCTTCGAGATTATCGTGAATCATAATCTCAAAACCAAATTTTTTGTATTTAAGACGGGGATATGGGAGTGTTCACACGTTAGTTTACGTTGTGTAGAAATTAGAAAGTTGACAAAGGATTGGACGCGTGGGGGGGGGGGGGGGGGGGGGGGGGAAAGAGGGGGGGAGAGAAGAAAAGGCTTATGAAGTTTGAAATTTTTACTAGGGTAAAGGGACAGTAACGTGGTAACCTACTTAAAAGACAATATATGCTCTGCTCTAGAAGGCGTAGGCTGAGACGGTGTGATGATGTGGAGACAGACCTACGGTTGCTTGGCGTCTAGATGTGACAAAAAAGCTAACACACAAGCCTGAGTAGAAAATGGCGGTGAAGCAAGCCAAAGCCCTCTATGGGCTGTAGAGCCAAAGGGATGAAGGGCTTGCTCTAGATTGTACCATCCTTAAAAATATATATTGTTGCCATTTCTATAACTTTCGCTGCTTAGAGGGCTATGTGGTTGTATTAGTACATACGTTACTATCTGCGTACGAACTAAGTCTCTCCACATTATACAAAAAGAGGGGGTAGAACCTTAAAGGTAAAAGAGAATATACATACACACACATACACACACACACACACACACACACACACACACATATATATATATATATATATATATATATATATATATATATATATATATATATATATATATATATAGTTTGTGTACTTATGACAGTGTGTGTGGGGGGGGTGGGTTGGGGGAGGCTGCAAGTGCCCTAAAAGGCGTAGCATTTTTACTTCATTACATACAGCCTTGATCATTGTACTGTTCATATTTACTCTTCGTTATGCCTCTCACCCCCCCCCCCTCTTTTTATTTGTGGTATTCGTCTGATATTTGACCCATAGTACGAATCTGTCCGTATCTGGAAGTAATGAGTTACTTAGCACTGTTGTGGACAATACTGTTTCCCACACATTCAATGGCCAATAAACATCATATAGATCTCACTGTACGATTGTTATGTTGAACTCGGGGACAAAATCTTTACTGACTCGCACCGTCGATTTGGTGCGACGTTGACGACAGGACCTGTGTTTCCAAGTTCACCCCCCTCCGGTAATTTTATGTTCCAAGAAACTCTGGAAAGGATGGGGCTTCGTCCTTACATAAAAACACTTGTGTCGTTTCGTTTCACGACTTAAAATGAAGAAAAACTTTTCGAACTAAAAATGAATAAAGTGCTCATTTTTAATACAAAAACAACAGTACATTAAATGAAATATAAATTATTTATACAACTATATTTACACATTGGACTTTAGTAAAAAGAAGATCTAAAAATTTATGAATTTTACGACACACTGAAATAAAAATCTAATTTTATAAATAAAAACTATGTTCAAGTCCATAATATCACACCGAGTTTCCACCTATTTCATTATTATTGGATCGTTTTAGTCTTGAATAACCATTGAGGTGATCCGTTATAAGCAGACTTGTTCAGAGGCGTAGCTAGGAAACGGCAGGTGGGTCGGTCGCCTCGGGGCCGACTTTAGAAGAGGAGCGGGGGGGGAGGCCAAAACGGCGTAGCAAATGGAAATAAAACACATTGTGAATGGATTTCTGAATTATTACACAATAAGTTAAGATAATAAAATGCTGCTTATATTTACAGGACTTATTTAAGTGTTTTCTACATCATTTGTGACATATTGAAATAAAAACTGTTATGGAAAAATGACTCGCAAAATGCATCCCTGACGCTTTTTTTTTCGCAAGAATGAACACAAGTTGATAGCTAGCCCCGGCTGCCGAAATGGATCATTAACGCCCCCTGGACTTGTTTAAAACGTTCGCTGTCAGCTTAAACTGTTAAAGCGTTGGATCACATGTGAATTTTATCCAATGTAGTTCACATATAGAATCAAAACACAAGTATCAGTACCAACACCAGTGCAGCCAGCTGAAGCATCAGAAACCCTGGCCCCAACAAGCTCGCCGCACTGCAGTCATCAAAGTAATCCAACATCGTACTTTCGTTGCACGGCGATTTCTTCTCCACTTCCGGCGGTTTCTGTGGCCCGTTGCAGAAGTCCGTCTGGCAGAACCTGAAGCAGATGGCCTGACCATCGTAGTTGCGGCCACATGTGGTCTCGTTGTTTGCGGGCAGATTGTGAAACTCGGGTAGGTCGATCTTGGACTGGAAGGTTTTTCCGTCATGGCACTCGCGGTTAAAAAATTGGACTGATCCTGACAAGAAACGAAACAAAACGAAAATCAACTTTTTAAAAAAAGCAAACTTGGAATGTGATATACCAGTGTCTGATAATGCTTAAATTATGAAACTTTATAAAAAATGGGTGTTAGGTTTCTGTTTGTTTACTAAATATACATACGGCTTGCTAATGTTAATGTTAACCCTAACCCAAACCCAAGTCCTACCATATTCCTAAACTTTATCTCTAACCATAACACTAACACGAAACAGGAGATTTCAACACTACTAACAGCCTAACACACCTATTTTCTGAAGTCTATTGACGGTAATCGGTAGAATCAATACACCTATCGAACTTAAAAGTCTTTATAACGACATACTTGTAGATACACTAAAACTTAAACATGCATTTTCTAAAGTTAAAAGAGTAAAAGCGATGGTTGCTAATCTGTATTTAATATATACTGGAGCATTTACACAAATACACATTAAAAACATGCACACAAATACATAATAATATAGCCTACATCACAACACATTATCGCGTAAACACACTATTAAGCATACGTACCAACATTCATTTCACATAAAGAACAACATATATGTTACCAAAACACCTAGGCTATATATTTTACACACAAACACATGTAGGCATATTTACAAACAAGCATATTTCTCATATATGCATATACACTAACATACATATACACATAAACACATATAGGCATATTCACAAACAAGCATATTTTCTCATACATGCATCTACACAAACATACATGTACACTTGAACACAAATTGGGATATTCACAAACAAGCATATTTCTCATACATGCATATACACTAACAAACATATACACATAAACACATATAGGGAAATTCACAAACAAGCATATTTTTTCATACATTCAAATCCACTAACATACACACACAAACAAGCTTACCATATTGTTCCACATATACAATAACACAGCGATCCCAGGTTATGTTTGCAGCAGTGCAGTTCTTGAAGTAGGCTTTACCAATCCCTAAAGATGTGTTTACCATTCCCTGATAGTCGTTTACACACGGCATATTTGGGGCCGTCGCTACACACTGGTAGCACAGCAAGGAATCTGAGAGATCACACAATATTTCAAGAAACTTGACACACAGAACACACAACATTTCAAGAAACTTTACACACACAACATTTCAAGAAACTTTACACACACATTTCAAGAAATTTGACACACACAACATTTCAAGAAACTTGACACACAGAACACACAACATTTAAAGAAACTTTACACACAACATTTAAAGAAACTTTACACACAACATTTCAAGAAACTTGACACACAGAACATACAACATTTCAAGAAACTTGACACACACAACATTTCAAGAAAATTAACACACAACATTTCAACAAACTTTACACACACAACATTTCAAGAAACTTGACACACACAACATTTCAAGAAACTTAACACACACAACATTTCAAGAAACTTGACACACACAACATTTCAAGAAACTTGACACACACAACATTTCAAGAAACTTGACACACACAACATTTCAAGAAACTTGACACACACAACATTTCAAGAAACTTAACACACAACATTTCAAGAAACTTGACACACACACAACATTTCAAGAAACTTGACACACACAACATTTCAAGAAACTTGACACACACAACATTTCAAGAAACTTGACACACACAACGTTTCAAGAAACTAAACACACACAACATTTCAAGAAACTTGACACACAGAACACAACATTTCAAAAAGCTTGACACACAGAACACACAACATTTCAAGAAACTTGACACATTTCAAGAAACTTGACACACACAACGTTTCAAGAAACTAAACACACACAACATTTCAAGAAACTCGACACACAGAACACAACATTTCAAGAAACTTGACACACTGGAAGCACAGCAAGGAATCTGAGAGAACACGCAACATTTAACGAAACATGACAAACAGCTTACGCACACAACATTTAAAGAAACTTGACACAGAGCACACACAGCTAAGCATTTAAGAGGACACACGACACAGTAAAAAAAAACATTTTTGTGACAATAACCGCTTGAATGACTTTGATTACCGAGCCGGATATATCCGATGGCATATATAAAACCAGTGACACTTCAGTTATACAGTCTTTGCTTGTATCATAGATAGTGTCACTTTTAAGAAAAACTATAAGTTTGTTTTTTAACACGTAAGGGTATTTTGTGAGGAGATGGGAGACCATTTAGGCTAATTTGGTGATATTATGTGTTAAAAAGCGTTGAACTTATAAACCGCTGAAATTATACAAATGTTGAAAGAGGAAGAGATGGATAGCATTGTGATTTCTGTGTTATATAACACAAGCCGACCCTCGGCATATAATACGCCGCTATTTAGTAGTTGTTTTTTCTACTTTTCAGTTATTCATAATTTGTGAATTCGACACTACCAACGCTGCCACTGAAAATATTTCTTTAAAACACTATAAGTAGCTCGTTAAGGACGATAACCCCCCCCCTCCTTCCACCCCACCCCCCCCCCCTCCGTTAAAACTCGTTTCAAACTAAATTATATGCCCCTAATAGTCATCACTAAACCCGGTTCTGTTTGTAAACATTTAGAGTTAACCACAGCTCACCAGACCATGTAGGGGTGGGGGTGGTAGGGAGCGCGTTTACAGCTTGTTTTCTAGCGTCTCACAGAAGAGAATAACATACGCCGCTATTTAGTGGTTTCTAATTTTCAATAATTCATAATTTGTGAATTCGACAGTACCAACGCTGACACTGAAAATATTTCTTTAAAACACTATAAGTAGCTCGTTAAGGACCATAACCCCCCCCTTCCTTCCCTCCCCCCCTCCTCCCCCCCTCCTCCCCCCCCTCCCTCTACGTTTAAAATCGTTGGCTCTGCTTGTAAATATTTAGAGTGAACACAGCTCACTAAAACTATGTAGGGGTGGGGAGGTAGGGAGAGCGTTTGCAGCTTGTTTTCTAACGGCTCGAAGAAGAGAATTATATATATAGATAGATATACACGATCCTTTATCACCTCTATAATATATTTTGTATACATTGTATTGTTTTTCATTGATATAAAGTCTTAAGTTCGGTTCCTGGGCTCGAGTCCCTAAGACGTCCAGACTTTCTCTTAACTCTGAAAGGTACCTGACTCACGTTAATAAAGGCGGTTGGTTGTAGTGCTGACTACACTATCCCTTCAAATGCCGAAGTCAGTGAAACAGGTGAACTCCACTTCACCTGTCATATTGACCACCATGTTTGAAATGGTACTTTTTATGTCTATTTATTATACTACACATCACAATGTATAGGTTTACTAAGTGTAGTTTTCAGAGCTACTTCCCCCCCCCCCCTCCGAATAAAGTCTACCGCCCCCACCCCCCCCCCCCCGAACGAAATGGAATTTATATATAAAATATATACTTTTGACAGTGTCCGCCCCCCTCCCCGGGAAATTTGAGTCCGCCCCCCCCCCCCCTCCCGAAAATTTCAAATGCACCCCGGAGAAAAAAGTCTGGAAAAAACACTGGTATTTTTTTTTTAAATATGTATCTTTGCTATAATAAAGCCATATTATTTTCATTTATTACAGTAGGAGTGACATTGTATAACCTTACCAGCTTAGTGTTGTTTCGGCGCTACTGTAACTATAGATCTGCCCTATCGCTGTTTTATTCACCAATGTACTCTATGTTAAAACCGTGATGTTTAATTGTTTATACAAGCTCAAAAGTTTAAAAAACTAACCTGCCAAGTTTATTAAACATATCATAACAATTAGGCATATCATCGTTTGCTCTTTTACAGGGACTGTGGACCTCATTGTAGAACGTACTGTCAATGTAGGAAAATCGTGCATGTTTAATAAAAATTACGAAGTATATACTTACACAGGCTTACACATACATACCACAGAGAAACTACTATATACAATATATATATACATATATATATATGTATACATATATATATATATATATATATATATATATATATATATAATTTATATAGATAGATAAAACGTTATATATTGTGTGGAAGTATATTTATAGGTCTGAATATGTAGAATATATATATATATATATATATATATATATATATATATATATATATATATATATATATATATATATATATATATATATATATATATATACATATATATATATATATATATATATATATATATATATATATATATATATATATATATATATGTATATATATAAGTAAGCCTATATGTATATAAGAATATAGGTATTTATAAATGTAACTGGGGTAGGCCTAACTACCAGTTACAAATGATAACGAACGAGAAGCCGAGACACAGTGTTGGTCTGATGCAACCGATAACAGGTGGCTTATTGGGTCGGGCTGATAACAACCTCAAAGCCGGCGCGTGCTATTTTGGGAAACGGTATTCAGACGGCCTGTCGGCTTTGATGGATAGGACGCAGATGTTATTTTACGGTCTGTACGTTTGAACTACGCAACTGGTGGTCGGAGATCGAGTACAAGTATCGATTACGGAGGAATACAAGTACGGGGACGAGTACGGATACAAGGCATAAATAGGAGGGCACGGCAGGACTCGCTGTCTCTCTCTTCCCGTTTCAGCGAGCTCTCTTCCATCTTCATCGCTCGCTTAGATCAGTCAGTCTGTGTGACTATGTCAAGTCGGTTATAGAACGGGTTAGCCGTATTGTGTTAAGGAGGATTATAGACATGTGGATTCAGTTATATAAAGCCTAGTGAAGGACTGTTAGGGGTCAGTTGATTCAGACTATTATTGAGAAGCATTCCTGTTGATTTATTGTGTTATTATGAAGCATTTCTTGATTCATGTAATAAAGGATCAATAGCGAACCTGCATCTTGAGTATCTATACTGTGGTCAATGTTGTCTAGAATGAGTGGTTAAACTCGTTAACACGTGGCACTACAGGCAATTAGGTCTCATTACATGTGGCGTTGCGAGCATGGTAACTGTTGGCTCGTTACAATTGGCGTTGTCGGCAGGATAAATGTTCGCTCGTCACAATTGGCGCTGCGAGCAGGGTAAATGTTCGCTCGTCACAATTGGCGCTGCGATCAGGATGAATTCAACTAGACTTGCCGTTTAAGGCACCTATAGTCAACCTTGTGCATAACTGTGTTTAGTGTGTGTGTGAATTCGGACATTCAGGAACTGTGAAAATTGAGGAACGAGGAAAAATTTTTCATACACACACGGTAAGAAAGAACTCTCTTTTTTTTAGTACTTAAGGAAGAAAATGTCTACTCTGGACGAGAAGCAGACCCATATAGTGGTCCTACCCAGAGAGTCCCATATTAACAAATTTTACGGGGACGGAGACCCAACTTTAACCAACAGGTTCAGTGAAGAGGTCAAAGCGGCCTGGGCCTCGAGACATATGTCACCAGAGGAAAGATTAAGACTGCTGATGGGCAGTATAGGTGAAACGGTTAGGGCAGAGGTTAAGTGCCACGATAGGACCGTCCAATCAGATCCAGATAAGGTGCTGGATCTGATTATGGAGACCTTTGGGGAGAGACGGTCGGGAGTGCAACTGCTATCGGGATTCGTGGGCTTAAAGCAGAGAATGGCGGAGAGTGTGATGGAGTACTCACACAGGATGAACAGGGCCTTTGATTTGGTAAAGGGCAAATCACCGGACATTGATGTACGCCTACTGAGGGACCATTTCATCGAGGGGCTAGCAACCCCGATCTTAAGGAGAGAGTTGAAAGAGGAGGTCCACAGAGACCAGCAGTTGACCTTCCTTCAGGTCAGGAACTCAGCGATCCGCAGGTCCGAGGATGAGGACCAATCGAACTGTTCGGTGGACAAAGTCTCTGTGCCTGAACAGAGACAATCCCCACCCACAGGGGCCGACACGATGGAGACCATGATGGCTCAACTGTTGGCCCACCTAGAGAAGGTTGACCAACGCTTGAAGTGGTTGGAAAGCAGGTCAACAGCTGAGAATCAGGAAAAGAACGGGACAAAACAGGGACGGGTTGGACGGCCGCGTCCTGCCAAGCCATCACTCCAATGGACGGCAGACGGTCGACCAATTTGTTTGTCTTGTTCACAACCCGGACATATGGCACGGTACTGCCAGGGAAACGGTCGTCCTCTGTAAGGCAGGGCCAAGCTACAGAGGGGCGAGGTTATGGCCCAAGAAGCAAAATGATGGGAGTCTGTCCCGAAATGGTGATTACGATTGGGGACATCGCGGTGAAGGCAATTGTGGATACAGGCTCCCAGGTGACGACAATCACGGAAAATTTTTACACCAAATGGATGAAAGGAAAAGACCATAGGTTGAGGTCTGACACAGGCATGCGCCTAACGGCAGCTAATGGACTAACCATTCCATACTGTGGTTATTTTCTGGCGGATGTCGTGGTGGCAGGACATAGGTTGAAGCAGGTTGGGGTGTTCGTTACGAAACACAACCTAGAGACAAATGTGTCAAATATACCTTGCCTGTTGGGCATGAATATTCTTGGCCAGTTGCCAGAATTTCTTACAAATATTGTCGGATCGACCACACCAGGTCGGGGATCCAAGTTGGCCAGGTTTGCCAAGACCAGAGGAAGGATATCAGTCCCGGCAAACACGGTCAAGGCAATCACATTAAAAATTGGTTATAGAAGTGTGAATGGTGATGTGATGATAGAACCATGTGGCGCCGCACTGAGGGCAGGCGTCGTGTTACTGCGGACATACACATCAGCGGAAAACGGACTAGTTCAAGGGTTGGTAGCAAATGTTTTGGATGAAGAAATTTTTATACCGCCTAACACTCTGGTAGGAGTACCACAGAACGTCGAGGTACAACGGTCGGCACAGTGCATCGAACTGATCAATACCAGTAGTAATGAAGTAACAATTAGGTCGGTCAATGTGACGGCCGAGGTGAAGAAAGAAGATGGCCGATCATATACATTCCCGGAAACTGAGGACCCAAAACTAAATGAATTGCTGAATAAATACAGTGATATATTTGCCTCGTATGAGGGTGATTTGGGATACACGGAAGTAATAAAACACCAGATACCCTTACTACAAGACAAGCCGGTGGCGCAACCTTATCGAAGATTGCCACCAAGTCACTACTCTGCGGTGAAAGCACACCTGAACGATCTACTAAAAAAGGGAATTATTACAACCAGTACGAGCCCATATGCGGCACCGATTGTAGTGGTAAAAAAGAAGTCAGGGGAGATAAGACTGTGTTGTGATTACCGGAAATTGAACAATATCACAAGAAGGGATGCATTCCCCTTGCCTCGTATTGATGAATGTCTTGATGCGTTGGGGGGAGCAAGATTTTTTTCTACCTTGGATTTGGCCAGTGGCTACCACCAAGTGGCCATGCACCCCAACGATCAACATAAAACTGCATTTATTTCTCCACTGGGACTGTACGAGTGGACCCGTATGCCGTTTGGTCTAACTAATGCACCTGCTACATTCCAGCGAGTAATGCAGAGTGCTATGAGTGACTTTCTATTTCAAATAATGTTGGTGTATTTGGATGATATTCTAGTTTACTCAAAAACTTGGGAGGACCATCTAAAAAGATTAGAACAAGTGTTTCTCCGTCTTAGGGAGATAGGAGTAAAGCTGAACCCAGACAAATGCTGCTTTGGTTTGAAATCGGTACATTTTTTGGGTTACGTGATTTCGTCGGATGGCATCGCCACTGACCCAGATAAAATTGCAGCTGTTAAAGAATGGAAACAACCAACAACTACGGTAGAGGTCAGGTCATTCTTGGGCTTTGCTTCCTATTATAGAAAATTTGTGCCGGGTTTTGCAAAAATTGCCGCACCATTGCATGACTTGGTAAACAAAATGACAAAGAAACACAGTAAGGAGAAAAAGAAAGGTAAAACACAACGGATAGGTGAATTATGGACTGATGAATGCCTGAACTCGTTTAAACTCTTGAAAAAGGCCTTGACAGAGGCACCGATATTGGGATACGCGGACTTTGACAAACCATTTCGGCTAGAAATTGACGCCAGCTCTAAAGGTCTGGGAGCTGTGCTATCACAACAACAAAAGCAAGGTTTCAGGGTTATTGCGTATGCAAGTCGAGCTCTGAAGGGATCAGAGAGGAACATGACAAATTACAGCGCCATGAAACTAGAACTTTTGACATTAAAATGGGCTGTGACGGAAAAATTCAGGGACTATTTATTAGGTGCTAAATGTGTGGTATACACTGACAATAACCCCTTGAGTCACCTAAAGACAGCAAAGTTGGGATCCATCGAACAGCGATGGGCAGCAGAATTGGCACTCTTTGACCTAGAGATAAAGTATCGCCCGGGGCGGTCCAATGGCAATGCGGACGCTTTATCAAGGAATCCTTACGAGACACCGGGTGATGAGGAAGAAACACTGACAGGAATATGTGAGGTCAGAACGTCAACAGATATCCCTCATGGGGTACAAGTGATGCAAAACGGGCAGACCGGGGTGGAGCACATATCCACGGAACCCGAACATATGGACAGTAGTGATTTTAATTGCCTTAATCACCAAAAGATAAGAGATGCCCAGAGAACGGATAGTGGCTTACAACCGCTATTGAAACACGTCCAGGAACAAAAATTCCCAGGAAGAAGGGAAAGAGAACAATTTGGTCGAGAAACAAAGAAAATACTGAGTCAGTGGAACCGTCTCAGTATAAAGGATGGTGTTCTCATGCGGAGAATTCATGACCAAATTGATGGCACAATACACCAGGTGGTGGTGCCGGGACAATTACGAGGAGAAGTGCTAAGGTTGGCACATGACAGGGCAGGACACCAGGGTCAGGACAGAACCCACAAAATATTACGACGGAGGTGTTACTGGCCCAATATGGAAATGGAGGTCAAACGCCATTGTGAGGCTTGTGTGAGGTGTCAGCATGCGAAAATGCCAGTTGTCAAAATGAGACAGCCATCAGGACACCTACTAGCGACAAAACCACTAGAGATTGTGGCTATGGACTTTACGTCGTTGGAGCAATCATCGGATGGGACGGAACATGTGTTGGTAATGACTGATGTATTCACCAAATGGACGGTGGCGGTGCCCACGCGAGATCAGACCGCCAAAACAGTGGCAAAGGTCTTATTACAACATTGGTTCATCAAATATGGCATACCAAGACAATTACACTCTGACCAAGGAAGGGCCTTTGAGTCAGAAGTAATTAACCAACTGTGCAACCACTACGGGATCAACAAATCTAGAACAACCACATTTAATCCGAAAGGAAACGGACAGTGTGAACGGTTCAACCGCAGCATGCATGATTTGCTGCGTACGCTAGAACCTGAACAGAAAAAACGTTGGCCTGATTTTCTCCCAGAGTTGGTATATCTATACAACTGCACACCACATGCCACAACCGGCTTTTCGCCATACATGTTGCTGTTCGGACGAGAGGCTCGACTCCCTCTTGATTTGTTCCTAGGAAAAAGGGAGAGTATGACTGGCTCATACACCGCACTGGAATATGTGAATGAACATATGAGAAGAATTAGAGAAATGTACAGGGTAGTACAGGAAAGACTAGAACATGAATCTGGCGAAGGGAACCGCCGATACAGACGAAGGACCCGCCACTCAAACTGAATGACAGGGTATTACTGCGTAGCCACCCGTTAGGCAGAAACAAAATCCACGATCTCTGGGGACAGGAGATATGGCAAGTCGTGGAGATGCCTAAAGTAGCAGGTGGCCCCTTTAAGATAAGACCCATCGATCACGCCAAACCGGATCGGTGGGCGAATATTGCTCAATTAAAGAAATATTGGAATAGGCAAGAAGAGCAGTTACACACACAGAAACCCAAGACAATTAGGGAACCGGAAGTTATAACGGAAATTCACATACCCATTCCGGAACCATATCACCATCAACAGAACAACAGCGATACGCAAGGGGAGGATACCGGCAACAATGAGGATCCCGGTCCCTCCAGAAGCAGAGAGACAGTAGACCATCAGATAAGTGGTCCGCGGAGAAGTTTAAGGAACAGAAGGAATACGAAATTTTTTGTCAGCAACCATCAATTCTTTCATGGTCGCGCTGGTATGAAAACAGACTGTTCAAAGAGCTATAGAAGTGAACTGGTGAAGGCACCAAATGGAAAGGGTGGATGTGAATTCTAGAACTGTTTTGTGTCTCAGGAAGATGATGTAGACACAGTTGATATGTGAAATAGGTAGAACTGTCAATCGTATACGAATGGAACGTCGTGGACAGTGAGTAGAACAATAGATTTTTATTTTACGACTGTGCGATTGACTTTGGAGGAGTGCACCTGCCAGGCGTTGTTTGTGGTTGAAAACACACAAAAAAAGCAGGGGTGGATGTAACTGGGGTAGGCCTAACTACCAGTTACAAATGATAACGAACGAGAAGCCGAGACACAGTGTTGGTCTGATGCAACCGATAACAGGTGGCTTATTGGGTCGGGCTGATAACAACCTCAAAGCCGGCGCGTGCTATTTTGGGAAACGGTATTCAGACGGCCTGTCGGCTTTGATGGATAGGACGCAGATGTTATTTTACGGTCTGTACGTTTGAACTACGCAACTGGTGGTCGGAGATCGAGTACAAGTATCGATTACGGAGGAATACAAGTACGGGGACGAGTACGGATACAAGGCATAAATAGGAGGGCACGGCAGGACTCGCTGTCTCTCTCTTCCCGTTTCAGCGAGCTCTCTTCCATCTTCATCGCTCGCTTAGATCAGTCAGTCTGTGTGACTATGTCAAGTCGGTTATAGAACGGGTTAGCCGTATTGTGTTAAGGAGGATTATAGACATGTGGATTCAGTTATATAAAGCCTAGTGAAGGACTGTTAGGGGTCAGTTGATTCAGACTATTATTGAGAAGCATTCCTGTTGATTTATTGTGTTATTATGAAGCATTTCTTGATTCATGTAATAAAGGATCAATAGCGAACCTGCATCTTGAGTATCTATACTGTGGTCAATGTTGTCTAGAATGAGTGGTTAAACTCGTTAACACGTGGCACTACAGGCAATTAGGTCTCATTACATGTGGCGTTGCGAGCATGGTAACTGTTGGCTCGTTACAATTGGCGTTGTCGGCAGGATAAATGTTCGCTCGTCACATAAACATATATATGTATTTATTTATTTATAATTTTACATAAATATATCGGCCTATATGTACATGTATATGTACACTTTTATACATGCTATACAGTTTTATACACTTTTATACTTGTTAGTATATGTATATAGGCCTATATATAATACATATTTTATATAACAAAGTATTAAAGTCTGTTTTTAAATAATTAAAACAATGTGTAATGATGTATTTACCTTTCTGAATACACAATGCCAAGGATAGTCTTTTAAAAAAAAATCAAGTTGTGGGCTGTCACTAACGTCTTGTTACTCCTACAGCCAGGTAATAATAACACGTCGAGATCCGCTAGAGTATGTAACAACACCTTGTGCTAGTCTCCCCTGCCCACTGAAGTGCTAAATTTAACGTCGAATAGAGGTGTGATATATAAAACTGGGTTGGGGGATAGGAAACATCCGGTTGCCTTGTTTTAAAAATAAACAACATGGTATATAAAATATTTTATCAATCGAATAGGCCTACAAGCAGAAAAATTTAAAATTTAAAAATACTTTTGAATTAAGTTATAATCATTGGGAGATAAATAACCAGAGTTGAATTTCGTTTACTTTTCCGCCATCTGTTTAGGTTCTCTGCAGACAGACAGACAGACAGACAGACAGACAGACAGACAGACAGACAGACAGACAGACAGACAGACAGACAGACAGACAGACAGACAGACAGACAGACAGACAGACAGACAGACAGACAGACAGACAGACAGACAGACAGACAGACAGACAGACAGACAGACAGACAGACAGACAGACAGACAGACAGACAGACAGACAGACAGACAGACAGACAGACAGACAGACAGACAGACAGACAGACAGACAGACAGACAGACAGACAGACAGACAGACAGACAGACAGACAGACAGACAGACAGACAGACAGACAGACAGACAGACAGACAGACAGACAGAATTATGGAAATAGAAAACTATTCTCACTTAGACAAAAAATGATTAAAATTAAAGCAATAATGATTCCTGGCGACGTAGATCGGTGTAAAAGCAAATACAAAATAAGAATACAACACAAGAAGAAAAAAATATAACACAATAATAATACTGTTACTGTTTTATTATGTTTGTGTTGCTGCGCATGTGTGTATTTTTAAGACTGTATCATCTTCCAAATTAACTGGGATGTTATAAATCTCCACCACCCGTACCACTTCGAACGAAATAGAAAAAAAAAACTTAATGTATATAAAAAGTAAAGTTCCCCATTCAGATCTAAGGATCCATAGGAAAGCAGAGTTCATATGTTTATTGATCTCGACATAAAGGTATTGTGTAGTCAGCACTATGCTTAGCCGCCTTAACTTCTGACTTTTGTGACGAAGTGTGATGGGGTGTGGGTAAAAAAAAGTGTGACGTCATACTTCTATATTTTAAAGCGTTTTTTTTTTAAAACTAAAAGTTAGGAGATATTCAACATTTTAAAAACGACGTTTATATAAATTGTAATTAAACCACTATAGCATACGCCTACCAAGTCTATAATCGTGTTTACTAATTTAAAAAATATGCATTATACAAGAAATGTAACGGCTGATTTTGTAAAAAGTTTTTTTTTATTCTCACACTAAATACAGAGTAGTCACAAGAACAGTAACCACGCCAAAAAACTCAAGAAAAAATAACTCCGTTTTCAGAAACATCCCAGCGACACCACACGGTTCTCCGTAGTCATAGTCAAACATCGACTCGTTGCAGACCTGTTTTGGGGGAATTTCTGGGGGCTGGGGGCCGTTGCAAAAATCCTTCTGACAGAAAGTGTAGCAGACAATCATCGGGCTGATGAACTCACAGGTGGTGAGGTTGTTAGGGTTAAGGCCGCGAAATCGCGGGGTGTCAAAGCCGGAAGTGAAGTTGACGCCATCGTGACAACCTCGGTGGTAGAGAACATAGGCACCTGTTGATTGATATTTAAAAAAAAAATTATTTAACTTTTTTTTAGTACTCTCTGAGTTCTGGTGATCTCAGGGCAGATAAAATAGAAAAATTCTTCGTTTTAGGTCAAGATGTATTCGAAATCTTTTATGTAATGGTATAGCTACCATAACACAAACTGTGATACTAGCTCAAGTCATAGCCTATCAGTGATCCTAGCCCTAATCCTGATCTTCACAGCTTCTTTCAGGCATCATTTTGGGGCATTGCCTCCCACCCCCTCCAATGACGAAATTACAGAAATATATAACTGATGTAGATAATATATACTTTAATCCCTTTTATGAATTAGTCTCTGTAACTGTATTAGTAACCTTTGAGTAACTTAAACAATACGTTTCCTAAAAAAAAAACATATCTGTTTTTAGGGGTCCAAACTTACGATTCACTTGGGCCGTTTCAATCATGCACCTATCCCAAGTTGGCTTCGATTCTGAACAGTTTTGGAAATACTTCCTGCTTATACCAAGTGACGTGTTGACCATGCCGGAAATGTCCGTCACACATGGCTCGTTGGATGACGTAGCAGGACACTGGTAACATAGCAACGCCTCTGACAATAGAGAGTATGCATGGGTGATATTGTTAAGAGTAGGCATTGGTTTGTTATTCTAATTAGGCACGTAGGTGGGGACCTCATACACCTAGGGTGGAAGGTGGGTTCAGAATTTTTCAACGATATGTGTCGAGGGGAGGGGGGAGGGGGAGAGAGTCAGAAACTGCGACGTAAGACTGTTGCTTTTTTATGGAGAATAGGGAATAAGGCAAATAATTTAAATCCAAATTTATAAAAATATCGGCGTCTTACGCGTCATCGATTCAGAACAGCTGGGCTTCCACTATTTGTCCGTGTGTCTGTGTGTGGATGTATGTCTGTGAACACGATAACTTAAGTACCGTTACAGCTAGGTTTACGAAATTTCATATATATGTATTTTATCACATTTGTAGCTCTGTATCAACTTTTAAGCGCTGCTTATGTTCACACCCAGACATTGTGCGACACTTTTAAACACACAGATGTTAATTCATGTGTCAAACTATTTTATTTCGGTACCACAAATTGCATCATATTTCGTATTGGTTGGTCCATCTGTCTACTAAGTTGGTTACGAAACAACGTGTTTAAATCAATGAATCACATCTTTTTGATAAGTCAAATTCAATTTTAGTCACCCCAGTTAAGTAGCAACATCACGTTCATGTCACAGTTACGTAATAGCTCGGTTCGTTTTTTGGCACAGACCTTGTTGACACACAAATACATTGTTTATGTCACTACTCTAGTTACAGTTATTACAATAGCGGTGTCATTGTATAACCTTACTAACTAAGTGTTGTTTCTATTCTACTATAACTATAGATCTGCCCTAACACTGTTCTATTAACAATTTTACTCTATATAAACCGTGCTGTTCAGTTGTTATACAAGTTCAAAAGTTTAAAATACTAACCTGCCAAGTGTATTAAACACATCATAGCAATTAGGCACATCATCGTTTTCTGTTTTACAGAGACTATGGACCTCATTTTAGAGACACTTTCAATGCAAGAAAATCATATTTGTTTAATAAAAATTACGAAGTATATACTTGCACTGGCTTAAGCACACATATTATAGAGAACACACACACACACACAAACACACACACATATATAGGCCTATATATATATATATATATATATATATATATATATATATATATATATATATATATATATATATATTTATTTATTTATTTATTTATTTATACATATATATATATACATTAATAAATAAATAAATACACACACACATGTATATATATATATATATATATATATATATATATATATATATATATATATATATATATATATATATATATATATATATATATATATATATATATATATATATATATATATATATATATATATATAGCGTCTAAAGCGCTATCCATACCGGGGCGCAAAAATCTGTAATCGCCATTATTAATATACCGGGAGTGATCTCCCCTAAACTTTCTCGAATATTCTTATATAAAACAACAGGTGATAGGAACTCGGGATATAGACATGATTTTCAATCCATTTTAAATACTTAAACTTTTTAAAATAGAATAAAACCTCGTGGAAAAAGAATTGCATACCAAGTGAACGCCAAATAAAATGTGCATAATAGTGCGCAATATTTTTAGAACTTTATGAATTTTCATTAGTTTTTTGTGAAATCAGAAATAGCGTAAATTACTACTTCCGTTCAACGGAAATTATTCAAAATTTGACAGATGATAGAGAGTTAGATCTTTTACTTACATGTAAAATTTCATTTATCTATCTGAAATAGTACTCAAATTATAGGCTTTTGAAACATTCAAAGTAGAAAAAGTACCAATTCCGGTTATCGGAAATCACTCAAAAGTTTATACAGATCTACGATTTTGATAAAATACTTAAATATGAAATTTCATCAACCTAGCTGTAACGGTACTCAAGTTATCGTGTTTACAGACACACACACACACACACACATACACACACACATACACACACAGACATACGGACAAGATTTCAAAACTATGTTTTTCCGACTCAGGGAGGTGTAAAACGTCGAGATTTGCAAAAATCTAAAAAAAAACTTGCACGATTACAAGACTTTCTCTATACTTTGTATATACGAGAAAGTAAAAAGTACCTAATAATTTATAACTTTTATTATATTACGAGAAAAATGGCCCGTTGAGGAAGGGTACAACGGGCGCTAGGCTGATAGTGCTGTCTCTTTTCTCTAAACTAAAACCAACCCACCCCCCCACACACCACCCCCACCCCACCCCCCCACCCCCACACACCACCCCCACCCCCCACCACACACCACCCCCACCCCTCACCCCCCACACACCACCCCCTCCACACACCGCCCCCCCCCACCCCCAAAAAAAAACATGTCTACCGTCCCATTCAACGAAATATAATTATATACTTTTTCCAGTGTCCGCCCCCTCCCAGAAAATTCTACCCCCGCCCCCGAAAATTTCAAGTACCCCCACCACTCTCCGGGGAGGAAAAAGTCTGAAAGAAACACTGAAACCAACCCACCCCCCCCCCACACACCACCCCCCCACCCCCCCCCCCACACACCACCCCCACCCCCCCCCCACACACCACCCCCCCACCACCCCCCCCCCCCCCACACACCACCCCCCCACCCCTCCACCACCCCCCACCCCCAAAAAAAACATGTCTACCGTCCCATTCAACGAAATATAATTATATACTTTTTCCAGTGTCCGCCCCTTCCCAGAAAATTCTACCCCCGCCCCCGAAAATTTCAAGTACCCCCCACCCCTCTCCGGGGAGGAAAAAGTCTGAAAGAAACACTGAAACCAACCCACCCCCCCCCCCCCACACACCACCCCCCACCCCCCCCACCCCCACACACACCCCCCACCCCTCCACCCCCCCCCCCCCCCCCCCCCCAAAAAAAACATGTCTACCGTCCCATTGCAAGAAAACCACTTTTTAGATTAGACACATTAATTAGGCGGTAATTTTATTATAGAGTATCGATGAGGAAATTTCTTTTGAGTTGGGGAGGGGGGGGGGGGGCTCAGACGTTCTTACGCGGGGGGTGGGGCTTCGCCCCTACCCGAAGAATTGTATGCAAGAAACTCTTCACGCAAACCATTTAGATTAGACAAAATTTCCTTTTTATTCAATGTTTACGCGATAATCAATGACGTCATTATATTACTGTGTGCACTTTCCGCCTTGAGATTATTTTCAACTCTATGCTAAATGTGTCGACGTCTACTTCGTTTTTCGAAATACTATGCATGTTTTTAATTTCCTTGTGTTTTCTCTAGAGCGTTCTTGTCAGACAGAGCGTTCTTGTCAGACAGACAGCGAAACTATTATATAGAATATAAACTATAGACAAGATAATTTACACAGGCATAGCGATCTATTTCAGTGCCCATGACGAGCTATCAATTTTGCGCCTCCTCCTCAAATTAGGCCTAAATATAATTAATTACGTTTGTGAAAATGCCCCCCCTCCACCTCACTCTGTTGGAAGGGTCGGGGCGCTTGTTACCAATCACTTTGCCTTTTTATTTTGGTATAATCTCAAGTAGAGGTATATGATCTTTATTTCTACTGCGTATAATTCAGTAATGAGCTTTTTAAATTATTATCTACCACGTTTGGCGCCCCCTTTGGGTCGGTGCCTGTGGCGGCCGCCCCACCCGCCCTTCCCTCTGTTAATATAATGAGATAATTATTGTATTTAATCTAAATCTTTTAATCTCGAACATTTCAGATGATTATCTAATTTTTATGTTGATTTAGTGATCTGTGTAGCGTAATTTTGATTTTTAATATGGCTTGTAAGTCTCGTTTTCTCTCACTTTGAATTAGAAATCTCTTTAGTCAGGGAGAGATGTATATTTTCAAACTAAATCAATAGTTAGCACCACAAGATCCTAAACAGATTTTCAAAGTAGAATTACACTACACTATCTTGGAAATGGGTATGCACTCTTTGGAAGAGGGTTTCCAACAATTAGAACAACATAAACTTCTACTTCTCTTCCTTAACAATATATCCAATATCAACACAAAGGCACCTGCGGATATACTTACTGCCTGCAAATATTTAGAAACGTCGTTAATGCTTTACGCTAGTAAAGATATTGATGCTGATAATATTTGCAATGGAGTAGTAACTCGATGTCACCATCAGATGTGCGTCTCTATATAATAAAACTAAAATTGGACGATAGTGTATCTAATGTTATTATTTCCATGTGAATAATGTTAACCCTTCCAGTGTCCAGGGGTGGGGGGGGGTCGTTAAGGGGGATGGGGAGCATAATATATATATATATATATATATATATATATATATATATATATATATATATATATATATATATATATAAATTTCGCCTAGGGCGGTAAGTAACCTAGCGCCGGCACTGTACATACATACATATATATCCCAATATTTAAAAGCCCATGTGCGCACTTCTCTCTCTCTCTATGTCCGAAAGTTTTTTTAGGCGATGTGATCAGTATGTTCAGCCATATTTGTAGAACTTAAAGATAAGGACTTTTGTTGAAAATAACATGGTGGATGTTAAAAATATATAAACTAAATTTTATTTAATAAAAAAAAATAATTAAAAATAAAAGCATGTTCGAATGTAAAGACACAATTTTAATTCTACAACTGGAAAAGCGTTTATTGTTGAGAAAAGAGCGCAATAAAAATGCCGTCACATACCACAGGTTTAAACTAAGGAATTAACACAAAACTAATGGCGTCATCTTCTAATTTTAGAATATGAAGAAAGGAACTCTGTCATTTAAATTGGTTTTAGATCTATAGATCTACTTATCAAGACGTAGGCTATGAAATGTTTACAATTTTTTAGGGCCAAAAGTAATACAAATTACTTTAAAAAACAACATAAATTCCATTGAACAGCCGGGGTTTTAAAGGAATCATTTAATTCTCTTGATCAGTTGTGTTGACTAATAATATATGTAACCTTTGTTATTTTAAATTTGCTGTTTTTTTAGCTATTTAGTTATTGCTTTGATTTTAAATGTGCCTGATTTTAAGCTACTTAGTTATTTCTTTGCTTTGTCACTAATATCTCATTGTGTAGTGTTGCGTTTTGTCCAATAACTATCTTACTTTTTTTTTTTCCAAATACGTATAACATAAAAAATATATAGGCCTATAATTCACATACATATTAGTAATATATATATATAATCAGAAGCGTAGCGAAAAGGGGGGGGGCGGGGGGGGGGGGACCACAAAATGGGTTGAAAAAAAAAATTGAAAGCTTGAGGGGGGTGCAAATCGAAAATCTGAGAGGGGTGCAGATCTTGAGGCGGGGGGGGGGGTGCAAATTGAAAGTTTGAGGGGGGGGGGGTGCAAATCGAAATCTTGAGGTGGGAGTGCAAATCGAAAGTTTGTCCCCGGGCGCCGGGAAGGGTCGCTACGCCTCTGTATATAATACATATATTATACAACTATTTATAAAAGTATGTTAATAAATTATTAAAATATATCTAATGGTGTTTTACCTTTATAAATACACTATGCTGGGGATAGTCTTATTTTAAAAAAAAAATTAAAGTTGTGGGCTGTAACTAACGTCTTGTTACTCCTACAGCCAGGTAATAATAACCCGTCGAGATCCGCAAAAAAATGTTACGAAACTTGGTGCTATTCTCCACAGCTAGTCGAATACTAACTAACGTTGAATAGATGTTTGATATATATAAAATAGGGTTGGGGGATGGGAAACATCCGGGTGCTTTGTGATAAAAATAGAAAACCTGGTATAAAGCTTGTATTCATATAAATTGCCTACAGAATGATTTATATATATAAAAAAAATTCCTTTTGAATTTATGTATGATTAAAGGGAGATGAATAACTTGTTACTTTCACAGATTTTAAAGAGTTTTCATAAATATTATTATTACTTCATAAATATTATAATTAAAGTGACTTTTTGTGAAAATGGAAGGGTGAGGGGGGGGGGGGGGGCGTCGATCAATCAATCAAGCATTTCTAAATTGAGACTTTGGAGCACCACATTTGATTATCTTTTAATTTTCCGCCATCTGTTTAGGCTCTCTGCTGCTCTGATTAGCTCTGCAACGGGCAGTCCAGTGAAGTCCTTCACCCAGTCGACAAATGAAGTAGTTGTGGGGTTGGGTGGAGTGATTTGATTTGCTGATAAATTATGCGTTACGTGGAAGGTTGGGTAAGAAAGTTGTTCAAAATTTTAAATGCTCAAAGGGCACAAGGACAGACAGACAGACAGACAGACAGACAGACAGACAGACAGACAGACAGACAGACAGACAGACAGACAGACAGACAGACAGACAGACAGACAGACAGACAGACAGACAGACAGACAGACAGACAGACAGACAGACAGACAGACAGACAGACAGACAGACAGACAGACAGACAGACAGACAGACAGACAGACAGACAGACAGACAGACAGACAGACAGACAGACAGACAGACAGACAGACAGACAGACAGAAAGACAGACAGACAGACAGACAGACAGACAGACAGACAGGCAGGCAGGCAGGCAGGCAGGCAGGCAGGCAGGCAGACAGACAGACAGACAGACAGACAGACAGACAGACAGACAGACAGACAGACAGACAGACAGTTTCTTCCATGCATCTCTCCGGAGTAATTTTGTGTGTGTATATGTGTGCGCGCGCATGTCTGTATTTTTAAGACAGTATCGGCTACCAAAATAACTGAGACGTTATAAATGTTGAGATCTATTATAACATTACGCTGATCCCGGAAGTTGCTATATACACTTTTTCTCTCATGCGGAGTTGAGACACGGCGTTAAACCAGGAAGTAATATAAGAAAAGACATTATTGTTCAAAAATTGTAGATAAAAAAATGTCCTACTATACATTCTACGCGAACTGTAGCACACGTAGCAGAGTTTCTTTCAGTCATCTCTCCGGAGCAATTCCACCTCCCCAACCCCCTCGATTAAAAATTTGCCGAAAAATCTTATTCCGAGTAGACACTTCGTAAAAATAAATACATACTTATTTGTATAAAAGAACTAAGAACTAAGAATCCGTATGAAAAATGACAAGAGTTAATATGTTTTTTTTTAACCTCAATGTGGTCAGTTTGCCCAATCGTCTTTACAGTCACTATCGTAAGACTGGTACCCATAAGAGTTGGGTGGACCCAGGGATGTCCCTTCAATCTCGAATTATCCGAACTCGAGACATTCCGAACTCTCAATCGGGATGGTAAGTAGGTCACCAACCAGTTCTACGGCTCAATAAAACCTGCATGAGCCATAGAACTGGTTGGTGACCTACTTACCAGCCCTATACTTTCAGACCACGCCGTTCAATACAAAATTTATGTACAACAGATTTACTTTAACCAGTGTCCGCAGATAATCATGAGATATTAAATATCTATACATTATACAAGAAACGTAATGGCTGATTTTATAATTTTTTTTAATTCTCACATTAAATAAAGAGTAGTCACAAGAACAGTAACCACGCCAAAAAACTCAAGAAAAGATAACTCCATTTTCAGAAACATCCCAGCGACACCACACGGTTCTCCGTAGTCATAGTCAGACATCGACTCGTTGCAGACCTGTTGGTAGGGTACTTCTGGGGGCTGGGGTCCGTTGCAAAAATCCTTCTGACAGAAAGTGTAGCAGACGAGCTTGCCAATCAGGTTGATGAACTCACAGGTGGTAAGGTTGTTAGGGTCAAGGCCGTGAAATCGAGGGCTGTCAAAGCCGGAAGTGAAGTTGACGCCATCGTGACAACCTCGGTGGTAGAGAGTATAGATACCTGTTGATTTTTTAAAAATAAAAATGATCTCAGATACCAATTTGCATTAAAGATCTTTTATGTGATGGTATAGCTACAATATCATAAACTGTGACACTAGCACAAACCGTAGCCTTATCATTGATCTTAAACCTAATCATGATCTTCAAAATTTATTTCATGCATCCCCCTAACTTTATTGGTCACTTTTTAACCAGAATCCGTCCCCCGGAAATGTTAAGTGTGCACCCTCGGAAGTTTCAAGAAAAAATATACAATTGATTTAGAAAATATATTTTTAACCAGTGTCCTTCCCCCGGAAATTGTAACAGCATCCACGGAAGTTTCAAGAAAAAAGTCTGGAAAAAAAAACGCTGGTCATTATCCAGATGATATCTTGAGTATTTCATAAACTTCCTTTGCTTTTCTGATTTCTGATGAGAGCCTCAATGACTTTAGGCTTCCTGGGTGCGTAGCCCAAACATGCGCCATTTTATCTGGTTAATTTCATCTTCATCAAGCACATTGACGTGTTCACTGCCAGAATTCTTAGTCAGCACTTGCGACAAAAGACGGAGTTGGGGGTGCGGACAGAACCGAGTGACACCCGACCTGGCGACGCCATTGTTTGTTACCGATTGTTGTTCCAGCGTTTGTAGAGCATTCTTCTGAGAAGAGTTTCTTACAGGCATCACTGGGCGTTGGGGTGGGGGACGGAGCTCTGGGCCATCCATAAATGACGTCACACTCCCAAGGGGGAGGGGGTCAGTAATTTTGTGACGGTGTGTGATGAGGGGGAGGGGAATTCAGATGGCGTGACGTCACACTTTTGCATTATAAAAAAGCAATGTTAAGAAATGAGTTTTAGAGAAAACTGTTTTAATAAATTGGAATTGGAATTGATTAAAATACTCTATGTTCACAGAGTTCAAACAAGATTTTGGAAAAATATCGATGTTTAAGAAAAATTCAGCTGCAATTTAGAGGGGGGGGGGTTGTAGGCTGAGGTGGACGTCATTTTAGGGGAGGGGTATGGCTTTTTGTGACGATATGTGACGGAGGGGATAGGGGAGGTAAAAATCGTCCAAAACACGGATGTCATTTATGGATTACCCCCAGAGTTTCTTCCAGGCATCCCCCCCCCCCCCGAAGAAAGTCTGGAAGAAACACTGATTACCCCTCTCTCTCCCTCCCCCCTGAAATACGTTTACCGCCCCACTGGGGGGTGGGGTCTGACACTGGTAAAAGTAGATTTTTTTAAAGAGATGGCTGGAAGAAACTCTACCCCACGAACTAAATAGAATTTATGTTTCCGTCCCCCCCGCCCCCCCCCCCCCCCCCCGGAGAAAAAAGTGTGAAAGAAACACTGCTTTCTGAATCATCATGTTCATGTCAAACACTACGATTCCTAAAAAAAAAAACATCTGTATGCGTATCAACTTACCACTCGTTGCTGCCGTTTCAATCATGCACCTATCCCAAGTTGGCTTCGATGCTGAACAGTTTTGGTAATACTTGCTGCTTATACCAAGTGACGTGTTGACCAAGCCGGATATATCCGTCACGCACGGCCCGTCGGGTGACGTAGAAGCACACTGGTAACATAGCAACGCCTCTGAAAATAGAGACTATGCTTCGGTGAGATTGTTAAGAGTAGGCATTGGTTATGTTAAGAGAAGGCATTGTTTACAGAGTTTCTTCCAGGCATCTCTTCTACCGCCCCCCGAACGAAATGAAATTTATATAGAAAATATATACTTTTAACAGTGTCCGACCCCCCCCCCCCCGAAGAAAGTCTACCCCCCCCCCCTCCCTCACGGAAAATTTCAAGTGCCTCCCCGGAGAAAAAAGTCTGGAAGAAACACTGATTGTTTATTTTGTTCTAATGAGACACATTGTCGTACATAAAAGAAGTTACACTCATAGGGTGGAGTGTGGGTTCGGAATTTTGTGACGATGTGAGGCGGGGAGAGAGGGGTGGTGGTCAGAAACTGCGACGTCACTCTGTTGCATTTTTAAAAAAAAGGAAAGTTAGAATTCTAGCTGTTAGTTAGCCGTTAGGGGTGACGTCATTTTAGGGGGGTTTGTCTGGCGTGTGTGCTGGCGAGGAACTGTGGGAGGAGGGGGTGTAAAAAGTCAAGAAACGTGACGTCATTTACGGATACATTAGTTTGGAGAAGTCAGCCTCAGAAGTGTTTCCGGCCATACACCAGAGTTTCTTTCAGGCATTTTTTAGGTCGTCTACCCCCCCCCCCCAAAGCAAATGGAATTTATATAGAAAATATATACTTTTAACAGTGTCCTCCCCGTGGAGATTTTAGTCTGCCCACCCCCCCCCCCCCCCAAAATTTTAAGTGAAGCCCTCACCCCCCCCCCCCCCCCCGAAGAAAAACGTCTGAAAGAAACACTGCCATCCACACACGAAGCGAACACTCACATACATATATTAAAAGGATGTAGGCTTATCTATATGTATGTTAAGTATATCTATACAAACATATAGGCCTGTATATATACATATAGGCCTATATATATATATATATATATATATATATATATATATATATATATATATATATATATATATATATATATATATATATATATATATATATATATTGCATATATATAATGCATTTGTATGTCGTTGGAATTGTACGAATTTAAGTGTTAGAAAATTATCGTGCGCATTTGTCTAAATTTATGAGCTAAAAAATTACCATTGAAAGTGTTGGGAAATCATTTTCATTTTTCAAATTATAGTAATAATTGTCGGCATGTTCATTAAACACAAGTTTAAAAAAAATATCATCTTTTACAAAAATTCTAATTATGTCTTTATTTAGTCCTATAGCACTTACTTCCCTTTGATAAATTAGGAAAACAAAATTACTTCCCTTTATAAAACCATTGCATTAGTCGAAAATAATTTACTTTTTAATTACTTTGTTTTGGTGTTGGGAAAAAAAAATAATTACATAATTAGCGGGGATTGATCAAGTGCAAATGTTGTAGGTATTTTACGGATAAGCTTGGAGTATTAAAATTGTTCATCAAATTGAAACAGGCGCGTTCGTTTAAGTGAGTGCAAAAGACTATGAATAAGTTGGGGTACTATAGTCGTTCATTAAGCTAAAACAGGTGATTCCGCCCCGGGCGTTTATGTTCGCGTTAGTGTTTTCTTTGTGTTTAGGTGGGTTTGCGTTAGTGGTTGCGTTTTGATTTGGTTCGTTTTTGTTCTTTCTTTTTTCGTTTTTGTTTGTGTTTCTTTGTTTGGGTTTGTATTTGTGTTTTTGGTTGGTTTTGCGTTTGGATTTGGTTTGTTTTCGTTTGCTTTTTCGTTGTTTTTTTTTTTTTGTTGGTATTGGTGTTTGTGGTTGGGTTTGTTGTTAGGTTTTTGTTTTCGTTTGCTTTTTTGTTTGTTTTTTCTTTGTGTTTGTATTGGTGTTTGTGGTTGTGGTTGGGTTTGTTGTTAGGTTTTTGTTTTCGTTTGTATTTGTAATTGTGTTAGCGTTATGTTTGCGTTTTGCTGTTTTGGTTGGTTGTGGTTTGGGTGGGCAATGCCGGGTTTATGATGATTACTAAACACACAGGTAATGGTCTTTAACAGAAAGGTTTTTCACAGAAGCCAGAGCAGGGCCTGGCCGGGACGGCTAGTATATATATATATATATATATATATATATATATATATATATATATATATGTATATATATATATATATAATATATATATATATATAGGCCTATATGTATATATACAGGCAAATATGTGTGTATGCATATATATATATATATATATATATATATATATATATATATATATATATATATATATATATATTCTAAACTTACAAGGAACATGAATGTATTAACACTACCTGTTGTAACTGCAAGATAAGCTGTAAGTACCACAGTCACTGACATCCATGTATACATCATTTTATATTGTCATTGCTTTCTTTATGAAATACAAAAAGTACGTGTTTCAAAAACTGTATGTAAATATCTCGTGCTTCTATTTTTAAATGAAGTGGTCCTATATTCTTTTCTTAGATCTTCATCCTATAAATTGAGTATGATTGTCTTTAGAAGTTTGCGGGTTATCGTGAAACTGATTTTGATCTGTTTAAAGTGTAGCGATTTATTTCAATCTTCGCGTAAAATTTTATCTTCGACCGCTGTCTGAGAATAGCTAACTTTCAATCAAATTAGCTAGTTAATTAACCACTTGATGTTATTTAAAGATTACTAAATGAATTAACAATAGGGGAGATAACCAAGTGTTTGTGATAGCCAAGTAATATGTTTGCCTCCAGTAAAGAATCTGTGGCATTCTTGAAAAAGGGGCGATAATAGAACAGTCTACTATCAAACAGCCAGTTATAACAGTAATAAGTAATTACAACTAAGTTAGTGATTGGGCTTAAAGGAAATATTTCAGTAAAATATCAGCTTGAAAATAATAACCATGTTACTTATCAGGAACATATGCAAACGCTGATAAAAAAAAACGTACATATCGATTTACTTTTGTATTTTTATAATCCCTCATAACTTAAACAGAAAACAAAATGTAAAATTTAATGTTGTATGAATGATATCTGTAGAGAACAAAACTTTAAGTTTTATAACTCCATAAAATTCCTGTTTATTTTCTTTTTAAGAGTATTGCTATTACAAAGGATTTTATGTGTGTTTTATTTTCTTAAATAATTTTGAACATGTAATATCTGTGGACTACTAGTATACTTTGAAAAAAAAATTATTTTAATCAACTTCATATACATGCATGCTTTTTCCCACTTAATCACCTACCTAAAAAAAAAGACTAAAGCCTCCTATGAATGTAAGAAAATTTTTTTTTCAAAATATTCAATGCAAATAAGAACTATAAAGAAAACAGAACTTACTTTCTAGCATGCTGATTGACATTTAAGATTAGAAAGTTTGACAACACCTTAACACAAGGAAGTGGTGTGTCACTTCGTCCACACTAGGCCTAGTTCTTGTTTATATTGCAGCAATAAACTTGATTTACAACTGGCAATGGTCCTTATTCCGGAGGTTCATTTAAAAAATATAAATGATTAGGGTGTCCTAACAGCTGTATTGAAATATGGCTTAAGCACTAGCATAAACAGCAGGATTTTGTGAGGGTTTTTTTTTAAATTCACACACATATAAATATAGGCTGTATGTTTACACAAACACATTATATATGGTGTGTGTGAAATTTTCTATGTATGTATACTTAACATTTGAGAGCATTGAATACATGAGTGCAACAATTAAGATAGTCATTTTGGGGTTGGTGGTTCTGACCCCCCCCCCCCCACACACATTATATATGGTGTGTGTGAAATTTTCTATGTATGTATACTTAACATTTGAGAGCATTGAATACATGAGTGCAACAATTAAGATAGTCATTTTGGGGTTGGTGGTTCTGACCCCCCCCCCCCCCACACACACATTATATATGGTGTGTGTGAAATTTTCTATGTATGTATACTTAACATTTGAGAGCATTGAATACATGAGTGCAACAATTAAGATAGTCATTTTGGGGTTGGTGGTTCTGACACCCCCCCCCCCCCACACACATTATATATGGTGTGTGTGAAATTTTCTATGTATGTATACTTAACATTTGAGAGCATTGAATACATGAGTGCAACAATTAAGATAGTCATTTTGGGGTTGGTGGTTCTGACCCCCCACACACACACACACATTATATAGGGTGTGTGAAATTTTCTATGTATGTATACTTAACATTTGAGAGCATTGAATACATGAGTGCAACAATTAAGATAGTCATTTTGGGGTTGGTGGTTCTGACACACACCCCCCCCCCCCCATATGGACACCACAGATACATGCACAAAGATCTACATCAATTTTTTAAAAGAACTTATTTCATCTGCATCACAGCAGTTAGCACTGCTGCCTCAAGAGTCAATTGTAGCACACTATCCTTGCATATGCTGTGGTCACGTGAGCTCTTCTTCATCTACCATAGACAATTATACATCAGAATGTTTAACTGAGGTAAAAAAAAAAGCCAGTTAAATTACTCATCCTCTTCCCCCACCTTTACTTCTTTATTAACTCGCCAAGCTTACTGAAGTTATTAGTAACTATGTAAACACATATTGCAACAGCGACCTTTCAATCATGAAGTAACAATTATTAGATTTTTATTTCATTTATTCATCAAAAAAACACATCAGCACAGCACATTTTCAAAAAATTCATGAATATCCAGTGATATGTGCTAAAATTACATAATATTTGCATAAATTATGTACAGCATAAAGATGACAAAATATATAAAAAAAAAGAAACTTGTGTTAGTAGCCTATCTGGTTACATATTACAATGGTTACAGGATTAAGACTAGGTTGTAGGTAATTCCAAAAAGAAATTATAAACAAAAATAATTAAATGCAATATACAATGTCACTTCGTTAAAAAATAATTTTTAAAGCTGTGAAAACACAACATGAGAAATCTTAATGCCAGATGTGATTTCAGTGACCCTCTAAACAACTGATTCATGATAGAAAATAATTAGGGAACATGCACATCATTACATTAACACAGGACAATAGAGTAGTGGTTTATTATTGTGTTTGGTAAACTCTTTTTAAACATACAAGGGTTTGCATTTCTATTTTATATTAAATTACCCAATTGCTAAAATTTTATAACCATGTTTAAATCCCAAATTGTAGTAATTTATGAGTGAGTGTTTTGGGTATCCTTCACATGAGGGGTGGTGGTCTATAAAATGTGTACATGGGGTAGGGGTGGAGAGATCATTGTGCATGAACCCTTACAAAAAAAAACTTATACTGAGAAAAATTACATTTTCTACTTTAAGTACATGAGATAAACAATGAAAGTGTTAGTTGATAGAATAGTATGAGGAACCTGCTCACAAGATTGAGATTTATTCTTTGAACTCAATAGGAATATTAGTTTCTTTTGGAGCTTCGATAGCCTTCTTGGATACTTTGATGCTAAGTGTTCCTTGAGAATTCATTGACGATGTCACAGACTTTGGATCAACATCCTAAAAAAAAAATATACATATATATATATTAGTAATAAGTTCTATGTCAATATTTCATCACTTGTAAACAGAAATCTATACATATTTTATAAGACGTAAGAGAGTATGGTGGAGCGGTGGAAAATTAATTGCTAAGTCTTTTATTTGGAGTAAATCAGGGGTCTCCAAACTACGGCCCGCGATGTCCTCTCATCCGGCCCGCGGAGATCTTTTTGTCCATGGAATAACCGTTTGTTTGTGATGGCGGAGGAACTTTGCCCAGAAAAATCAAAGACATTACTGGAAGAAACTGGCCCCCGAACTGAAATTTGATAGTTAATACGGCCGACTGAAAAGTTTGGAGACCCCTGGAGTAAATAGTCATCAAATTTATTATTGCTTCATATAAAGGGCCACTCTGCCCAATTTTTAGTTACATATTCTTTTATGAATTACAGAGCTGTATTCATAACATCAAATGTGGATCCAGAGATAAAGTTGACCATAGCACAATTTTTAAGTTTGGTTGCTTAAAAAGAAAATATACAATATTAAAAAACAATAAACATTTAAAAAAACTTACATCTGGCAAAGAATATGTTCTAGTCATTTCACGCGACACAAAACCATGGTTGTCTTGTTTCTCCTCATGTTTTGCTCTGATTGTAATCTTTTGGTTGTCTGAACTGATCTTTACCTCTTCTGGGCTGTAATGGCGAAGATCCAATCGAATTCTGAACTCTTTGTCAGTGTTCTGAATCTGGAAAGATAACAAAAACAATTATTGCTCTTAAGTTGCAACAATTTAACATTTTTCAATAATTTGATATATTTTAAATACAATATGTATTGCAATAGATATAGTAATCTGAATCAAGGTTCCCTTACAGTTTAATTATATAATATAAAATATTTGTGTCGGCAACTGCATTGGTTAATATGGTAAAGTAGGGGACCTTCTCACTTAGCCATACTAATATAATTACATGATTTACCTGATTTAAAACAATTATTTATCACCAAGCCATACCAATATAATTACATGATAATAGCTGATTTTAAATGATTATTTTAAGATTACTGCATGTGTTAAATTTTGGATTAAAAATAAAAGGACGTTTGCAATACTTGCTAAACAAATGTAGTTTACAAGTGATTTGCCTGCATTTTTACATATACCCTGTCATTTTGACTAGCAGTCCTAGGCCTGGAGCCCACCTAACTAACCCACAATGACTTTAACAGGTATGCGTTATTCAAGTGTTCAATAATGCCACAATAATAGAATCTACTTGAAAAAGAGCTGTTGATTACTGGCAGTTAATAAAAAGCAAATATAATTATGGACGCTACAGCTACTAACAATCTAACACATTTTTTCAGTCTATTGTCAAATAGGCCTAATACCAATACTCCGATTTTAATTTTATAGACTATTCCCTATTAATAAGTAATAAGGACTATGACAGAAACAATACTTACCTCAGAATCACCAAGCCTGCCACTAAGATTAGCAAGGGAGCCATCTCTGTACATCATCGGGGTCCTTAGATCCCATGGATTTATCAATTCATCAACAAGACGAAGTAGGCCAAAATCATCTTGCAGTCGAGGAGTAACAGCAAACATTTTTGAAGAATTTCTTAATCTAGATCTACCTCTCTAAAAAACTTAGAAGTCTCACTCTGTTTTCTGTTCTGAAAAGCTTAAAGTTAGGTAGTACTGCAGTAACTACTGGAGTTGTACACTTCAAACTTGGATTCCCAGATGTAGGGTTATTGTAGAATGTAGAGCCAATGTAATGTAGTAGTACTAGTAGCACGAAGGTTGGATTGTTTTAATTTTGTTTACCAGTTACCGTACTCGTCAGAATTTAACGAAGTTATTTGGGACACTGTCATTTATATACCATGGCTCTGGGAGGCTTCGAGATTATCATTATGGGTGGCCTTGACCACAGCTGTGGTGAGTCGAATCGAAAAACATCGTGATTGATCGAGAAAATTCTATCAATTGTAAACAACTTGAACAAAAGTAGACTTTTTAAATTTGAGTTTTCATTTTGAAACAGCAATTTTCTCTCAACAATACTCCTTTTTAATTAATCTTAGTATGAAATCTCTTTTATTTAAGTATTTACTTGAAAACTTGACGGAAAAGTCCAAAGACGCCATTTTGTTGAGAGGGAAACAAACTAGATCTATTTTTAGTTAAGATTGTCGACCTTGGTATTTTGTAGAAAATTCGCGATTCTAGACATAGTAAATATATTATTATTACTATTGATGCAATAACATTGTCATGTTTTTGTTATGAAAAAAATATTTCAAGTCAAAATTCTTTTAAATTGTAGATCTAGTCTACAAGTCTTCGTATAAAATAAACTTTAAAATATCGAGTACAAAGGGAATTTTCCATGGTGTTTTATTCCACTAGGCCACTAGTTAGGGCGTTAGGCCCTATAAAAAATTATAGGCCCCTATTTTATTGTTTTTGTATGAAGACAAGATCTTTATACATCAGTTGTTGTTTTTCTTTATTGTGGTTGTTTAAAATACGATTTAATAAAAATTAATTAGCTGTTCTATGACACAATGTGGTTTTAATAAATCAGCAATGCACATCTTTCAACTACAATTTACTGTTTACAATGCTCAGCAGCCGCATGACATTAGACTATTTTTATCAGCCAATGGTTTCTCGTAATTTCTAGCAACATGACCTATAACCCCTAAGCAGTAATCAGAATGTTTCTTCTGCTATCTAGAATTCTCTACTAGGAGCGTGAATCTCAACTTTCATCCTATAAATACCGGTTAACAAACTAGTGGTCAGACAACCAGAAAGAGTTCTGCCTGTTAAAGAGTTAATACAGTTACAATCAAGATCTATCTACAGCTAGTGAGCTTTTACAAAATACTGAATTCAAGAGCTTATCTTCTAGAAAAAGCTGTGGTGTGTACTGCAATTTAAGCTGATAATCATAATTCAAAATGTTTGCCATCAGTCCACGATATACTGACGATAACAGTTTATTCCGCCTGGTTGATGACTTGGTACATCCCTGGGACGTTTACAGATCACCCCTGTTTAACAATCGAGAAGGAGCCCTGTCGCAGAACAGTGGACGTCTTGGCGATTCTGAGGTAGGTGGATCTGAACTGGATCAGATATGTTAACTTACTACTAACTAGATCTAGTCTAGATGTCTACAGTGTTTCTTCTTAGGTTGACTCTATAATTAATTTATTTAATATTTATTTTATGGTGTTTAATATAGAAATTATTCATAGTAAGATCTTTATCTGGGTCTATAGCCCAACCCAAATCAGTGTTCCTGAAATAAACTACTTTACTTGTATAATTGTTATAGTTTAATAGTTTAAAAAGACTACGTTACCTTTTCAGTTGTATCAGACAGTAATAATAAAAAATAATAATATTAGTAATAAAATAACTTGCAGGGTATCAGCAGAAGCTTAGATCAATAATATATTATTGCTCAGTGCTGATTTAAATCATTAAACATTTAACCACCATGACATAGTGATTATAATAATACAAGTCAGTTGTGAGCAGAGTTTCTTCCAGGCATCTCTTCGGGGGGGGGGGGGGGGCAAAGCCCCCCCGAAAAATTTTTACCGCCCCCCCCGAACGAAATTTATATAATTTATATAGAAAATATATGCTTTTAACAGTGTCCGCCCCCCCGAAGAAAGTCTACCGCCCCCCCCCCCCCCCCCCCCCGAAAATTTCAAGTGCCCCCCCCCCCCCCCCCCCGGAGAAAAAAAGTCTGGAAGAAACACTGGTTGTGAGTTAGCTCAATGTTATCTGCAGTCTATTTCAAAAGAATAGTTCTTAATTTTTTTTCAGTAAAAATTGAACACTTCGCAAAAGCATACTTAAAAATTATTTTTGAATTCAGTGGATTCATTCTACAAAGTAGCCGTTCTATTTACTAAATTATTTTTACAATTATATAATATATGCGCATTGACAAATTGTTACAGATTCAAAATACTGACAAAGAATTCAGGATTCGCTTAGATCTCCGCCATTACAGTCCTGAAGAAGTAAAGATTACCTCAGACAACAAAAAGATCACAATCAAAGCAAAGCATGAGGAGAAACAGGACAATCATGGTTTTGTGTCTCGGGAAATGATCAGGACATATGCACTACCAGATGTAAGTTGTTTATGCATACCATAGGAAAATAATTTAAAATAACTGTATCCCCCCCCCCCAACAAATTTTACTACTATCCTGTTAAATAATAAACAGATGGTCCATTAATGCTCCTTTAACCCACCCCTCTAACATACATTGTCAGACCACATCAACCAATATAAAATGTAATAACATAACTACTATAAACCATGGTGGTTAAATTATAATCATTTCTAAATAGATCTCGGTTAGCGGAAAAAGTGTTGAGGAGTTTGGGAGTTTCAAAATAAGTGCAAAAATTCAGTTTGAAGAAATTGCATTTAAAAAAATAATTGCCATTACCAATCAAGTTTTAAGTCTTTAATCGGAATGTATGTATCCAACCTTCTTTTCAATATTTCATTATCTCATGTGTTTATTCTTTGTTGAAATACTTTTATTTACAGGATGTTGATGCCAAGTCTGTAACATCAACAATGAATTCTCAAGGGACATTAAGTATTAGAGCAGCTAAGAAAGCTATTGAACCTCCAAAAGAAACAGCCATTCCAGTAGAGTTTAAAGGTTGAATTGACCATTCTTATGAATAGTTTAACATTTTACACATTTGATATTCAGCATTTCTAAATGTAGAAAGAATGCTGTAGTTTGTATTTTATAGTCATTGAAATTTCTATAGTTTAAAAATTTGTTCAACATTTTTTATTTGTATTTATCATTCTGTACAATAATGTAAATACGGTCTCAACATTTGTGCTCAGCATGTTGTAATAGCACTTCAATGTATTGCTTATTCCACTTACATTAATTTCACTTCATGTTGGATGTATGCCAGTAATTTTTTCTTAAATTTTTTTTTAACAAACTGTATTTCAAAATTAGTGTGACTAAAATGCTTTTCAGTATTCAACAGAATGCTTAAATATTGTAACAGTTGTATTTTTTTTTTTTTTGTGAAAATAAAAACAATACAATTTTAAAAATGTGTAATGTTTATTTTTTTATGAACAATGTTTAAAAGTCAAGAGCAAAACTTGGTATTGAGCAAAACTTGGTATTAAGTCTGTGCCATTAAAAAATTTCCAATTGTGACAACCTATGGGGCAAGTGAAGTAGTTCACCTGTTTCTGTGAAGAGATAGTGTTGTCAGGACTATGCCCAGCTGCCTTAACTTTCCCAAATGAGTTAGATACCCATTAGAGCTGGGTGGACTTTCATTTGAATTCTAAATTGACTGTCTAACCTCCATAATTTTAATCTCTATTAATATTTACACATGCTTGTTTATTAACTTTCAATTTTAGATAATTTAGATGGTTAGTACAATAAGTTGAGGTTATAGGCATAACAGAAGGATTTCAACAATTTTTGCTGGTAACTCGCCAGGTAACTGAAAGTGCCACATTGACACCAGAGGATCAATAAAAGATACTTTCAATACTGATTGAAAGACAAGAGCACCATTTACAACCCAACTGTAGCATGTGTAGACCATTGTGCTCTTTACAAGGTAATAAAAGATAACGCTTAAGCTTTTACTCATTTAGAAGATGCATCACATTATGATGACTTTGGAGCCCCTGCCGAACTCTCCCAGCAGCCATTGCTTCTCATTCCACTTTCCAACAGGATTGCTTAGGCTGGCCTAATATTTCCCCATCTTCAGACAGATTGGTTGAGGCATGTTGTTTGTGCGATAGTAGGCAAATGCCATAGCAAATTGAGATCCTCCAACCTTTTAGTGAAGTTCCTGTGATGTTAGTAATCTGCATGATCTAGTCAACTACCATCAATATCATTGGCAAAAGCATACATCCAGGTCTCATCACTGTCTTCACTGTGAAGGGGTCTGTTAGCTTTCCCATGTGGATTGCCTGACACGAAGAGTCTTTATATAATCTCTGCGTGATACAAATTGATGGAAATTAAATAGCCAAAAAAAAAAAAAAATTTCAAAGAAAGATAAAAGAAAAATTTAGAATCACAAATTGGAAAAAGTAAAAACAAAATGTTAGAAATCCATGACAAACTAAAATGAAGCGGAACTTCTTTAGGTAATGTATATTTCATTAGACCACAAAATACTTAAATTCAGGAACAATAATAAAGTCAGCAATAATGTATGGTAGTAAAACCTGGATGTTAAAAAAAAAAACCCACAGAAAACCTATTGAATATATCTGAAAGAGAAAAAAATCCTCAGTAAAGTATATGGATCAACACAGGAAAAAAATCCGTGGAGAATATGAATACACAGACCCTACAATAGTGACAGAAATTTTAAAAAGGAAGACGAGATGTTGGGTTGTAGAAAAGAATGTCGAATTACAGAGGGGTGAAGGTGGTTAAGATCGAAGGAAAATGACCAAAAAGACTAGGATAAACAATGTGGAGACTGGTCTACGATGGCTCTGATTCTAAATGGACAAAGCTGTGAAATTAAACCAAACCAACCCTGTCATGTTCATGTCATGTTTGCCTGTCGTCCCTACTGGGACATAGGTCGCTGACAAGAGCTTTCCAGACGTCTCTGTCCAGGGCTAGTCTCTCCAACTGTTCCCAGGTGTATCCAATCTTCTTGGTGTCTTCTTCCAGGTCACGTCTCCATGTCTTTCTTGGTCTGCCTCTCTTCCTCCTGCCTTGTGGATTCCAGGTGAGGGCCTGTCTTCAACCCTGTACATGACTTAATGTAACTAAGTTGCTGAATATTCGAGAATGAATCATGACAAAAGCTTGTCTAATGATGTTAAGCATAATTTAAGTCATTTTAAAATTTAAAAGAAACAATTTTTGTTATTGGCTGAATCTGAATTGTTGCTGTGGGTTTGCCTACTTATATAATTATTCCATTTAGTAAGCATTACTGTTCTGACATTTAGAAAAAACAAATCTTTCTTTTTGCTTTGGAATTGATAAAGTGCGGTGAGGGTGAGTGAGGACATAGTGCTAAGAAACTAATAATTTAACACTTCTATCTTTGACACAGGTAAATTTTGATTATGTTATGGTCATTAGTGTTCTATTGAGTTCATTAATAAGTAAAAGACAAACAGTAAAACAATATATCACATTTATTTAATATATAAAATGTTCAAATTTAACAAAAAATAAATTCTATGTGCAAACAACATTATTTTTCTAGCTAAACAAATGTTTGATCAATGCATACAAATGTTATAAATGAGGTTCATTTTAGTTTATTTTGATTAGTAGGAGCCTGTCATACAAAAATGACTGAAACCAAACCTCATATTTATTGCTGAACAGGTCTATTTTCAACATAAACATACAACACAAATTGAAAACTTAATGAACATCATCCAGTCTTCTTTTTTTAATGACTGCAGCCAATTTATTTTTTATGTCTTTTGAATTTTTTTGAGCAGTAGATGCTATTCTACTTGTAGATACAGTGAAATTGGCAAATGTAGTTGACACATCACTTTCTTCTATTTTTACTATGCTGACATTAGGTACAGTAACAACTTTATTTACATTTTGTTGAGTAACATTATTTACATTTTGCTGAGTAACATTATTTACATTTTGCTGAGTAACATTATTTACATTTTGTTGAGTAACATTATTTACATTTTGCTGAGTAACATTATTTACATTTTGTTGAGTAACATTATTTACAGTTTGTTCAGTAACATTACCTGCATCAAAATCATGCACAGCTACATCAGTCTCAATGGCAGGGAGAGAACTAGCATTTTCAATGTTTTCCACAAACTTCTTTCCTGAGTCATCTTGTACTTCAATAGAAATTACCTCCTTGCCTGCCCGCCAAACTTTTTCAAGAGTCTTTAAAACTGTCATCTTAGAAGCATAACTTTTTTCTCCTCCGGCTGTGACAACATCTGATAGATGTAATTTCCAGTAATTGTGTGCTAATGAACGATTCTGTTTGTGGACAATATTGTTAATATCATGGCGAGTGAAATGCTTTGCATTTCTCTCTATAAAATATTGGGCAATTTTTCCAGCTGATAACCCCATTTCACGCATGGATTTTATTTGCTCTGCTTCTTCCTCTGTTGGTCTACGGTCTTCAGAAAAATGCCCAACTGTGAAAATAAAAAATATGTTGAATATGTCAAGAAATTAATAATCTATTATCACCATTTCACAAACCACTTCTTGAGCAATGAAAGATGCACTGAAATATTCAACAAGAAGAATTTAAGTTAAAGATTTATAAAAGGAAAATTCTCAGGTTATAATGATATATATAAAACATATATTATGATGAATGGCTAAATATTTATATATTAAATATATATGAGTGCATTTTTCGTAGCTAGAAAGGTACTAAGATAAAACCCAAACCCGTACCAGATTTGTCAACAGCATCATGATTGTGCTCCAAACAAGACCGGGTTACAACTAATTTGTTTTCAACTCGATCTGCAACTAGCTTGACTTTAACTGGGCATCCAGTTTTGTGAGACCTAAGAAGATTAAGAAGATATTCTAATTTTAATATCAATTAGCAGTGGCTGTTGACAGTTTAGTACTCCTGCAACTGCAGTGACAAAGTCATACCTTCTAAACTAAAAACATGTTTAATCAAGCTGGTAGGTATAACCTTCCCCTACAGAAATTACTGCTAATTCAGGTAACTGATTTATTCATTAATGTTTGCAATGTGTTTAAAAATAAAACGTTTTAATATTTTTATTTTATAATGTAGCCAATAATGAAGTTATGTGCTAAAAAATGTAAAATTGAAATTTTAAATTAAATAATATTTGGCCTAAATAGTAGAAAAAATGGCCTTGTTAGTTACTTATGTAGTTTATTTCAGTTGAACATAGAAAAACATTTGGATCTAGACCTAATTTAAATATTTGAAAAATATTTCTAATAATAAAATTAGTGCTTTAAAATAGCACTAGATTAATATTATCTATCTACTAGTTAATACTATGTATTATGTAGTACTCCCTGAGATGGCCTGGGTAAGAAGGGGGGGGGGACCAGGAATGGCGTGGGGAGGTGTATTAGGTTTGAGGAGGAAAAAAGGGGTGCTGTAGATCTATTTAATAAATGGCACTTACATCAGTATTTTAACTGATAGTCTTTCAAAATAGATCTAGATCTAGTTTAATTTACTTTTTTTTACGAATATTTTTTCCACGAGTTTTGTATCCACCTTCATTAATGCATCTCAGGAAGACAAAAGCGTATTTGAATTCGTCCTTATAATGTCTTTTAACATCCTTTATGCCAGAGTTAGCCTGCTTAACAGTCTTACTGCCTGAGGCTATCTTCCATCGTTCATTCAGTACTTGAGTTCTGGCCTCTAAAACATCCTTAACACATTTAAAGTTCGGGAAACTTGTACCCACATCAAGGCTGATATTAATAGACGCCATGTTGCTTATTTCCTCAACCACTGGGGGAAGGCGGAGAAAGTAGCGCAGGTTTGAGTTGCCCGGTAGGCTATTTGAAGGTAGATTTGATTTTTGTCAATCATGGCGGGACTGAAGACTCAGTGAAGACCTACTTGGTCTTGGGTATTATTAGAATGCTTGTGTAATTTTAATCAAAAAACCGTTTTTCAAACAGTAGTTTGAAACAGTGTTGAGCATTGATTTGTCTGAAGTTAAATTTAAAAGGAAACCCAGGCTTTTGAGCGCCATCAAATAACTAAAGTCAAAACATTTTTTGTTAATTTTTTTTCAACTTAGGCCTAAGTCACATCTAATTGAGGCAAATGTTGATTAGACACATTTCCACAAAACTATCTGGCAAACATTAGGCCATGCTTGGATTAGGCTAGGCCTAGCGCTAGATTTGTATCTAGATTAGATCTAGACCTGGAGTCTAGATCTAAATCTAATCTAGATTTTCTATATCTAGATCTAGATTCTATATCTAGATTTCTAGACATCACGACGTGCTGTCGTTTCTGTAAGTGCAAAAATGCCGCTATGCCAATGCTAGTCTAGAGTCTAGATAGATTTCTAGATCCTCTAGATCTAGATTCTAGATCGGAGTCTGTGAGGATGGTTCATTGGTTGTCTTTTATTTTTATTTATATTTTATTATTTAGTATTAAGGCCTACAATTTATCTAGATCTAGATTCTAAATCTAATAATCAGTGCGAATATTCTTGAAAAAAAATCTTAAAATCATGCACACAAAATTTGCTTACAGTTGCATTTAAATTGTTAATGAGTTAATGTTTGAATTGATTGGCATGTTCATGATGTTGTAATTGTAACCACCCATTGTTTAGGCATTCCATTAAAAAAATTAAAATTGGCTAGCCTAATTAAATGTATGAGCATTGCAAAAATATTGTGCTTGATATTCTGATGTAGGCCTAACTAGAATAACACTGAAAAAAATTTCTTTCTATTTCTAGCTTCAGTAGTTTTTTTTTAATGAATTGTTTACTTAATGGCAATGGGCAATAATGGGTGAATTAAGTGAATGTCCACTAGATCTAGATCTAGTAGACTAGAATCTATATTTCTTTGTAAGTCATGAAAATCACTGTCTCCTAACTTTGAATATTTATTTTTAAAGATACAATGTTAAAACTTTGCTGGATCTTACTTCACTAACTTCAGCATGTTTGAATTATTAGGGCCTACAAATATTAATTGAAATCATTAGGCCTAATTCATTCACTGGGAGCAAAATAATTAGCACTTCACAAAGGGATGTATTACGACACTTTTGGGCCCTAATTTCTAAGTAGTCAGTTGTTTTGAAAGGTACAATGATAATACTTTGCAGGATCTTACTTCAGCAAGTTTGAATTACATATAGGCCCTAGATCTATATATTAATTGAAATAATTAATTCATTCACTGGGAGCAGAATAATTAGCACTCCTCAAAGGGATGTATTACGACACTTTTGGGCCCTAATTTCTAAGTAGCACTGCTCAGTTGTTTTTAAAGGTACAATGTTAAAAATCTGCATGATCTTACTTCAGCATGTTTGAATTACATTTATTAATTATTAATAGACTTGCCAGTAGTAGTAGGCACTAATTTTTTTTTAATAAATTAAACCAAACAATTTATCTTAGGATGCGTCTATTCGGACCCGGGTCCCAATAGTGTCGGCCGCTATTGGGACCCGGGTCCGTATAGCCTCGGACGCTATTGGGACCCGGTATAATTATAGTCATTCATAACACCTAAATACATGATTCTTTTTTTAATTCAGACATACTATTTTTTATAAATAACCAGGCATCCTTGGTAAAAGCAGACTCTGCAATAGATATATATATACTGTCACAAAAAACAGTGTCTGTGAATTGCCCCACGGGTTTCAAGTCATTGATACCAATGGGCATTTTAATATTCTGGCTTACTACTACTGATGACAATTTCAGAAACTTTCTTATTTCTAGGGTAAAGTGAGAATACGGCTGTGGCAGCAGCCTCTTTCGTTTCTGCATTGTAAACAGCTGCTTTGCTCTGGGCCTACCCTTTGGTCGCACTTTGTCTAAAACAATGTTCTCAAACCCACAGCTTGCAGTATCAGAAGTGCACTATGCAATATCAACAAGCTGTGGGGTTGATACCTCCACCCCAATAGATTTATAAGCATGACCAAAATCAGACATTGCTTTTTCCTCAGCTGGATCCTCATCCATGCTGGTAGGACACTTCCAAAGTCTGAGGGTGGTTTCTAAAAATTTTATCTTTTCCTGAAAATCTGTCTGGCCTTGCACTGCCAAAAAATTGGCAATATCCATACACAATTTCTTTGCTTCCACTCCACATAGCGTCCTTCCTGCGTATTTATTTTTGCCATCGAAGGTAGGCATTTGCGGTCAAGAAAAGAATTAGCACTAGGTGTAGCCATGGGTGGGCCGTTCTTCGAAAAACGAGGTGGCAGCAGCTCTGGGCTAAATTCTGGCAGACATAAAGATCTGCGCACAACAAATAAATGCCTACAAGGCAATGTCATTTTTAACTGGTTGCAAAATGCGTTCTTTATAAATAACCTTGAACTTGTTTATGTCCTCTTGATCCAGGGTGTACTTTACACTTCTGGATGCTCTCAGTTGACTTATTATCAGCGAGGCAGCAAAAGCGGTAGCCCCACTCTCGATGGCATTTACACACTCATCGTTTTCTGTAGATGAGTAATGAACCGTATTTGCCGCTATCATACGCAGATGCTCTGCTAGCAGCATTTTTGAGTTGTCGAATGTTAAAAGCTTCTGCGACGCAGATGTAAAAGCCAACTGATGAGATAAACTTTTTTTTTATCTTTGCGTGGTAAGACTCCCGATGGTTTGTCGTTGTTGCATGCACCTTTAAAACATTGGCATTTGCAGAAGCAGACCACAGATGTGCCTTGCTCTACCAATTGGTCGAAAAATACTCCACCACACTTTCAGGGAGTGAGGCCTTCATGTCTTGCGTGATTGCATCAAAATCACTGACACATTCGGTGTGGACCTGGGCCATAAAGGTATCGAAAAATTGGCTGGACTTGGTCAGAAGGTACATTTTTTTTTAAATGCCTGCTCACAGCCTGTGTTATGTGAAAATGACATAGATTAACAGGTATTCCAGGAAATTGATCACTTAATGCTGATATTTCTGACAGATCTTTGTCTATAATAAAAATTTGATGTTGATGTCACAATTTTTACTCAACAGTGATAGGCAATCGGCAATGGAGCCCTGGTCCTCATTCTGGACGAAACCATGTAGAATCGGTATACCTCTACCGTCGCCATCTATGGCCATCACAGTCAGTAAAGGGTATAAGTACATATTTGTCTTATATGTAAAGTCCATCAATAAAACTTCTGGAAATTTTGCAAAAGCTGCCAACATATGACATGTACTTAAAGTTGCCATCTTCGGAAAATCCATACACCACACCACACAACCACCATTTGCTGAGATTTCGTCTAAAATTTTCCCAGTCTGAGCTGCATCGGTACTGGATTTCTTTTGAATTTTAGCCTTAAGATTGTAAATATCTCTATGTAACAAGTCTACTTCATGGTGTTCCTCAAGTACCTGTCGAACCTCAAATGTCTGAATTGTATTCAGAGAGACCAACATGCGTGTTGCGTCATCAAGAGACACCTTTCTGTTCTCATGGTACAGGCGGCACATCTGGAAAAAATATTAAAAACATTGTAAAGGCATAATGCAACTTGAGTATTGCTTCTGTTCACCTTAAATGATATGTGCAAAGGAGAATCAAATTTAATAGCACTCAGTAAAAAAATGTTCCTGTAGTTGAAGACAACAGTAAAGCAATGATGAACAATGAACAGTAAGCAAAACTGACCTCTTTGGATTCTTGATGTCCAGTATGTTCATGCATAGCAGTTGTGATTTCAAGCCGTGATGGTCCTCTTTTCGCAACCACCTTTATTTTAGCAGGGCATCCCACTTTGAAAGAACTGAAAAGAAGAAGTAAAATACAGCCTTTGCTTTGAGTGTAAATTGACATACAAGCACAAGTATAATGTACTTTAAAAAAATGAGATAAGTGGTAATTATAGGCTATTAAAAAGCTAGCTAAACAAATTTCAAGACAATTTGACCTACGGTCAACAACTTTACAATGTTTTTTGGCATTATATTTAAATATTTTTGCAAAGAACCAATTGTTTGTCTCTTTACAAATATTTTGATCACACACTGGGTCTAGACCTAGATTTCTAGATCTATAACAAATTTTTAAAAAAGTTTAGTTAAGACTCTAAGAGTAGGGCCTAAAGAGTTTGGTCTACCTAGATTCTAGATCTAGATTAATAGTATTTAAATTAAATAGATCTAGATCTAGTACTTGACTTAGACTAAACATGATTTCTAAATACAATAACATCTAGATCTAACATTACACTGTTGGATTTTTGTCAAATTATATTTGAGTTAGAATGTAAATCTAATGTAAATTTAGAATTGAGTACTTACCACTGTGATTTTCGTTGTCCAGCCGAGGTCTTTCTGTTGGTACCTTGTTTACAGCATAATACAAGATATTCATATTTCAAATGATCCAGATTCGGATCCTTGATTTTTTCTGAAGACCTTTTTCTGAAGCAAACGTTTTGTTCTTTTGAAAAAATGGCAAGCTTTTCTTCAAAGGATGCAAAAGTTTCGAATACAGCGCCTAAATCCATTTTGGAAATGCGAATGCCAATGAACTGCGATAGAACGCAGACCACAATTTATAGTCGGTAATTGGCCATGTGATTTCATAAGCCATTTGAGCCACTGTAGATTTGCGAGGCACGCAGTCAAGTTTCATTCCAGCTTCCTGCTCCAGGAAAAAACTGTAATAGCTGTCCAGCAGTTGACACAGAAACATTTTTCAACAAAGATTGGTACATACAAATTCTCATAGAAGTACCATAATGCTTTCCTTCTTTGGTTACAATAGTTTGTCCCTCTTCTTGGGGTTCTTGCATGTTGATGGCATTATCATACATTAATTCTAAATCATTGACCATTGATTTTAAATTTTTGATGGTTTTGTTTTTGAACTTGACTACATTTTCTAGTGCTTCAATTTTTCTTTCTCTTCTTGATAATTTTTTCTTTCAACTGGCAACTTGATTCAGTTTCATTTTGTATTGGATGGAATCTGCAAACGGATTGCAGTTAAGTTTTTTTTTATCTCTACTTTCTCTGCTTCCAACTGCCTATTCTTTTTCTCTTGTTTGAGGAGTCTGTCAGTGAGTCATTTAATTTTTTTATTTAGATCTTTAATTTGAAAAACTTTATTTGATTGAAGTTCATTTTGGTAGAATTTTAAACTAGTTTTCAATTTTTTATTTGATTTCAATAACTGTTCTGTAGACTTTCTTTTGTATGCACAACTAACACAGTCTTGTTAAAGTTTTAAAGGTGAGGCTTGTTTTGGGGGGATTAGTGTTATTAATTCAGGTGCTAACTTAACGACAATCCCCTTTTCTTTAGGTACAGGCTCTTTAAATGGCATTTCCATTAAATTTATAATTTTATCCCATTGTGCTTGTGGCTTAAGAGATCTAAATTTAACACATAATCTGTTGATTTTATTATAAAGTTGATGACTGTTACTACTTGACGCTGGTATTATTTCTTCCAAAACTTGCACTGCCTTTTTAATTTGTTTTTTATTTTCATACCATAAATGAATTATATGGCCTTGCTTTATGGCAGCTGCTGTCCGAAAGTCAGAATACTGATTAATCAGAATTGGTAAATCTTTGGCAGGATGCTTACCAGGGCTCCCAGAGCCTTCAGAAATACCACCTGCTGAAGTATTCATTTCCTCATCCATACTCCTGATCATATATCTAGAGGAAAAGAAATCAGCATTAATACTACTGTAAAAATAGAATTTATTGTTTTAATAGAGACAAGTGTGTAACATAATAAAGTAAGGGATAAGGAAATATATGCTTAAAATAATTTCTATTCTTGAGTGGTAATTTATTATTGTTATTAGCTTGATGTGCAAAAAAAACCCACTGGCTTTCTTCAACAGCCTTTAACATATTTATACACCAGTTGCAGCCTAAACTTTTTCTGTTGGATCTTCTACTTGGTCCTGGGCATCATCACTCAGATATTGTTCTCCTGTGGGACTTTTACAAATCTACAGGGTTGCGAGAGTGCATCTGCATTGGCGTTCAGCTTGCCTGATTGGCGCTGTATATCAAAGTTGAAAACATCTAGGTCGACCACCCAGCGTTGTTCGGTTGTGCTGATTTTTGCAGTTTTAATGTAGCTTAAAGGATTATTGTCCGTATACACAATAAACTTTGTCCCTAATAAGTAATAAGTAGGCCTAACCCTTAAACTTATCAGTAACAGCCCACTTACAGTCATCTCTTTTTCCATTATTATTAGATTTCTAATCTTATGGAATGATCTTCAGGGGGATTTGCACCTCTCACTTAATTCTTAACAGTTGGTCTTTTTTTCTTTCTCTCTTTTACTTTAAGCATCATAAGGTATTCTTCTATTTGCTCTCCTCTTAGGTACTCCAAACGGATTTTTCAAATCAGTCACACAATAATGGCTTTGGTTTTTCTGCATAGTACTAATAATTCTAAGAACATGGATACCAACTTTATGTCTGTAGGACAATTAGAAAAAAAGTTATGCGCTTAAGAAACACGCGTTTTTTTTTACCTTTTACGGCCTCATGAGGACCCGACTTTAGCACCGATTATCTCAAAAACTATAGCAGCTATATCCATTATCTAACTTAATTCCAATAAAAGAGTAGATAGATTGTAGTCTCAATTTTTTTCAAACTAGTATAACAAGTTAAAGATAAACGTTTTTTGTCTTAAAAATCGTACTACACCATATTTACCAAAAATTTGACAGGGCGAAAAAAAACTAAAAAATCACCAACTTTCACAAAACCACTAAAATTCTTCTATTGCATGCACAATAATCACCTTTATATCGATTTAAAGGGGAAAATGTTACCTAATTATGTAAATTAAATTGAGTGCTATAAATCATGCAGTTAAATGTCCAGATTTGAGAAAATAAGGTGGGGGTGAACATTTTATACCTCAACACGGCTTTAAGTCCGTTTTTTTTAATTGACAAAGAATTACTAAAACTTAACAGATATATAGAAAAAGTTATTTATTTGTAACTACAGTTAATCTACATTTAAAAAGAAACATTCTCAGTGAAATAATTTAGTGTTAGATCGCTGAAAAACGTTAATAAAAATGCACGATTTCAGAATTAAAATCGGGCCGAGATTAAAAATAGACAACCTATTTTAGACTTATTTTTAGCAAATTACAACCCGTAAATGAAGAAAAAAGAAACACAGTGTGATAAAGTATACCCATAACTGTAAAGACTAATTGAATTATATATTTAGCAGATAGTTTGGACATTTTAAATCGGATAATCAGTTCTTATTAGCGTTTTTATCACAATTTTCTGTAGTTTTCTCTCGAAACGTTGCTGGTCGAAAAACTAGGTCAGCGTGACCTTTTACTAAATATATTCAAATTTTACAGATAAAGTTTAGTTTTAAATTATAAATACTTGAATATTTTCATATTTTATTGTATTCTTTTTAATATTGAACTGTTTTTATTGTGATATAATGCGTAAGAAAAAATAGATTTCTATTCAAACACGTCAGGGGTCTGATCCGGGGCGGGCTTTTATTTTCTTTGTAAAAAATTTCGTGATCGCGTCGGCGAACGGGAGTTACACATGGTTTCGTTATCGCGCTTTGCCATTCGCGCCATCTTTGATATTGTAAAGATAGTTTCGCATTTAAATAGAAAAATGGACGATCTTTCTAACCATGCTAGTAGAAAATTTGTATTCTTAGTGGATTTTGGTGAAAATTCAATTTTTCGAAGAAAATTTGAGAATTAAACCGTTTTTACTAAAATAATTTGTTAACATTTTATACGAGACTAAAGGTCATTCAATCCTGCGTACGATAAGCTATGTTTAGAATTCATACGTCACGTGGCGCCGAAGCGCAAAGCGTCAGAATGCGATAGGGGTAAAAACGGGTCTGTCATTTTGCCGATAAAAATCGTTGCGGTGATGTTTTTCAAGCTACAAAAACATGTATTCTTCCTTTACCAATATAAAAACAAACAACATATCATTGTAGAGCTTAAGTTAAGCTTTCTAACCATACCATTTTTATTAGTATACGCTTAATTTTTATGGGAGAACTTTGTGATGGAAAGTAGGGAAAAAGTAAAGAAAATGAGCAGAAACCTCGATTTTCGGCAGTTTGGAGTACCTACTCCTCTCTCTGAAGTTTGTTGCTACCTTTTTTTTCTTCCTCTTTAATTTAATTTTAAATGTCTTGCTCATTATGATCATCAGCTGGATCTACGACAGGGGGGCGTGGACGTTTACGCCCTGAAGTCTTATCCGGACGCTTCCTTGCAGTCCTTCTTAGTTGGGTCAGATTTAGTGACTTTTGTTGCCAACTGTCAATAATCCTACTGCCTGTCTGGCCGCCACGATGTGGTAACAGTTACTGACTGCCGGACATGAGCATGTTTACCTTGGGAAAAGTGTGACCCTTTAATGGTGAACACACCAAGTTTAGTATCTAAAGTTATTAGTTCATTGTCAAGCACGAATTGTGGTTCCACTTGGGGGTCTATGTCATACCAAAAATTCAACAGGTAATGAGTTAAATAAAATAACTCCTTCATTTTTCTGAGGTAAAAGATTAACTAAGTTACCGATTTTAATTTATATCTGTGCTAACACAGAACACGAATATGAAAAGAATGAAAATAAAATGTGCTTCTCTAGATAATCTGAATAAAGTCAGCTATCGACAAAATGACCATTTAATAGCTAAAATAGTGTAAAATGCTCACTTATTACAGTTTTTCTTTTGTCCACCCAGTCATCACTTAGGTCTAGATCACTTTCATCACCACTTGATGAACCAGTACTTGAATCATCTATTTCAGCTATCGGCACATCGTCACTTTCATTGTCAGGTAAATCTAAATTATAAGTATGCCTGTTATAACTGGCCTGTTGCATCCCTAAACAAATGTAGAATTTCATACATCTTACTCAAGATCAGCCAAAAAATTTTTTTATCCAAATGGAAAAATTTCTAGAAAATGACCCACATACATGATTGTATCTAAATTGCAAAACTAAATCAATTCTTTTATTATTTTTTCAGCTTCAATTGTCTGGATCCTATGACGTGTGCTGAAAGCCAATATTATTGAGACTGTACCTTTGATAAATGCAGTTGTGCACTATACCTGATTTGTTTGACAAGTTGGCCCCTGCCACCCCCCAAAAATTGTATCAGATACTTTCTCAGGAGCTGCTTTACAGAGGTACATGTAAATAACATATCAAAGTATCTGGAAGAAAGGGTAAGTGATATAATTAAGTTATATCCATTCCACAGACACTTCTACCTTAAAATTGACAGATTGGAGAAAAGGCAAAATTAAAGTTTAATGACAAAATATTCTATTATATTCATATATCTATAGCCAAATCAATGCAACAAATTGATAAAAAATCCAATTTAAAAAAAAAAAAATTAAATTAAAAAACAAAGCAGCCTAGAAAATAAATGTAAAAAAAAAGTTTTAGCAATAACACTCCACACACCAAAAAAAAAATTTCTAAAAATTTCCTGCATTGTAGCTTTTACCCCCCTCAGAATTAAAAAAACTGCTGCTCTACAATCTGCCTTGCATTTACTATCTGTTTTCTTCTTCTCTTTGCCTCTAATCCCTTCCTCATTTCAGCTTTGTTAATCCGAAGAATGTCTCGGTTTTTTTTCTTCTTTTTTTTAAAGTTACACTGCTAACTTTGCAGCCAATGTTCTCTAGAAATTGGTGGAGACCGACACTCCCTGGATTGAATTCAGCAATTGACAATGCAGCGCTCACTTCCACTCTTTTTTTTATACAAAGATGTGTTTTGGGATCTGTGTCCAAATCTTTGCATGGATTCTTTCATTAGCATTATGTGTCATGCCAGATAAGCAGCGTTCAAGCAAACTGTCAGAGGTGAGCCTTTCATATAAGGGCTTTACCTTCTTAGCCACAACCTCTGACAGAAAGAAGCTGCTTTTACCTGTGTGTGAAGGTGGTGTTTGCTCGAGAGCCATGTCTCTCTACCCAAAAGCACCAAGATCAACTCCTGTGGGACAGTCATGGTGGTTGGGCACTTCGTCAGAGGAGGCTGCATGGTTGAAGCTCATAAAAATTTTTTTCCTCAGTTCTTCTACATCGGCACATTTACTGGCTACTGCCTCCTTATAATACCTCTGAAGAAGGTTCATCTTTGCCTGTAAATTGAGGAATATTTTAAAAAATTTAAAATAAAAAAACAACCTTACAAATAAATAGTCACTGTAGCAAGGAAAATAAAATTGAAAATCCTGACAATATTCGTTCAAGCAAACTGTCAGAGGTGAGCCTTTCATATATGGGCTTTACCTTCTCAGCCACAACCTCTGACAGAAAGCAGCTGCTTTTACCTGTGTGTGAGCCATGGCTCAAAAGCACAAAGACTCAACTCCTGTGGAACAGTCATGGTGGTTGGGCACTTCGTTGAAGGAAGCTTCATGGTTGAAGCTCATAAAGATTTTTTTCCTCAGTTCTTCTACATCGGCACATTTACTGGCTACTGCCTCCTTATAATACCTCTGAAGAAGGTTCATCTTTGCCTGTAAATTGAGGAATATTTTAAAAAATTTAAAATAAAAAACATGCTTACAAATAAATTGTTACTGTAGCAAGGAAAATAAAATTGAAAATCCTGACAATATTTGAAAAGGGTACTAACTTGAGTTAGGCTTCCAGTTTTTCGTCCACCTAGTGTCCTGCCATTCTTCGCATCTGTAGCCACTAGGTTTCTTAGTGCCTCTCCTAACCTCTTGGACACATGATCGGTGCACCCCTCTTTCTTTATAGGTACATCATAGGGTGACAGAGACAAGCTCGTTGTATGTCTTGCAGTCTTCGTCACTTACAAATTTTGTGTATCATAGGCCATTGTCCTGGGAGTGTTTCCACATAGTCTTGGCCACTTCAGCTTCCATCAGACCTGAGGATACTGTGAGGTTGATGCTGCAGTCTGCCTTATGATCTTCATACCACTCTTAGTAGGCAGCAAGGCTTTCACTTTTCTTGATGTGGCCTGTTGTAGAACACAGCTGAAAAAAAAAAGAAAGAATTTGGTCTAGTAAAAAAAAAAGCATAATGTCTGTCTTACTAATCAAGTCTAATAAAAAAAATATAGGTTCTAAAGATTAGATCTAGATCTAGTTATCACAATGCTACATTGAGACAGCTAATGTAGATCTAGACATCTAGAAGTAGATCTAGAACTAAATCTAATCTAGATCTAATAATACTGCCTGTACTGTGTACCACAGCTAAGCTTAGCCCTAAATCTAGTTTCCAAAACATGATATATTCTAGATTATCTAATATCAAGATTTATCTCTTAGATTGTAAATTTAAAAAATGATTTGTTTCTACTCTAGACCTAACTACTAAAGTAGAATCTAGACTACTAGACATCTAAAAAAATCTAGATCCAATATTCTACTATTCTGGACTAAAAGATCTAAATAAAAAATTTTAAAAATTCAAAAAATTTACCTTGCAAATGTTTGAAACTGACCAATGATAATACAGATTTGATAAAGTTCTACAACCTAGGGGCCTACTGACCAGTCCTTGGGGTCGATACCTTGTCTCTTGGCTTGACTTTCAAAGTGTCTCACGTAAGCACCCAAGTCCTCGTCTACCGTCATTGCCGCCACGTCCCTCAAGCGGGTACAGGGTTACTTACCTTTACCACGACATCGCCCTTCACATTTTCTACCCTCCTCAACTCTTCCTTCACCCACTCCGCCAAACTGTCATCACTCAGCCCGATTAGTTTCCCCTCCTCCTTCAAGTCGCTGATCAACTGTATTCTGGAACTCCTGGTGGTCGCCATGTTAACCGGACGAGCCCCCAAATGTTGGGTTCTTCTGTCTAGGGGTGTATATATACAACAGACAAATCTAACGTATACAATAGTAGATTACACTAACACTCTATAATGAGAATAATATTAAGATATTTAATATATATATATATACAGTAATAAAATAAAAGATCAAAGAGGTCTACAACATAAATAACAATACTCAACACCACGTTCCACGTCCATAGCCACACTACAACTAACTGCTTCACACACTGGCACACACTCTGACACCTGACACACCTCACGTGAACACCTCTCGCTCCATGTAAACACACTCAACCAAGGGATACAACTATACACCAAAGGGAGGGTACCTGTCGTTCCAGCACACAACACACACACACAAGCAGGGGACATGTAAGGGACGTAACAGGGTGCGCTGTAGGTTGCATCCCCTATACCTTGAAGCATGACAGATTCTCCGGTGTACAATGATGTCGACTTGTGTAAACAGTCACTCACCATCACTGACACGGTGGCTCTCGTTTCCTGTAGAATGTTCACTAGCCTGAGGTCATGTTGTTGTGGTCCAGAGACTGTACCTACCACAACATATGGTTGAAAACACCACTCTGACTCAGATCACTGTCACTCTGCTTCGCCTGAGGGCTGTCTTTGACAGGCTAACTCTTGCAGATGCAGTTTACCGCCTTGTGTCGCTGCAGCTGCTTACAATCTGCAAAGACATGACCAGGTTGTTTGCAATGGAACCATACCTGGTCAGATTTGACTTGGCATCTTGGGAAACTTGGTGTCTTGGCCTTGGACATGGGTGAGGCTTCAGTGGTCGTTAATTTGTGGACTATGGAGTAGTTATCTGCGTGTTCTGAAGCCTTGAAGACTGTGCCGACCTCTCTGTCTTCGAGGTGCAGTTTGATGGCCAGAGGGACTTTATTTTTGAACTCCTCAAATTATCATCTGTTCCCTGGGATCTTGGAACGTTATCTTCAGCGCTGACAGCCATTTATTGAACAGGGATTCTTTCTCAGCCATAAACTCCCTGTATGTAGACTCTGGCTTCTTGCGTAAGCCTCTGAAGGCTTCGCAATACCTCTCTGGTACCTGTTCATCAGCTGTTAACATACTATCTTTCACTCTGTTGTAGTCTTGTTGTACGTCAGTGGGTAGGGACACGAAGACCTTTGCCGCCATCCCAACAAACGTGGACTGGACCAAGGATGTCCATATTGACTTGGGCCACTAAAAAGCTTTGGCATCGAGTTCAAATCTTTTGAAGAACAGGTCAGGGTTCTCTTCAGAAAAGGTTGGCCACTGCGTCGAAGGTTGGAGGGGGCTTCATATCTTTTTGTAGCTTTAACATAACTCCGACTTCTTGACTGCTTCATCTTTCTCTCTAAGGGCCATGGCGTTCATCTGCATAGCCAATTCTTTCTCTTTAAGTGTGAAGGAGTACTGCCATTCCCTCTCCCTCTCCTCTAACTCGAGCTTATGAGCTTCACGAGATAGGTATCTTTCCCCTCTCTCCATTTTTTCCTCAGTGTCCTTAATGACCTTAGCCTAAAGATACTACTACAACTGAGCCTCTGTACACACCAGCGAGAATAAACCTAACTTGATGTGTAGACAGTGAGACACATAAAGTCTAGTTCAGATCACGGATGAGCCCCCAATTATTTGTTGTGAACACACAGACACACCTTTCGGGTTATCCGATAAGTAGCGCAACATATAAGACAAACAACCACAAACAGGTTACAAAACAAGACTGAATGAAACAAAGGCTTGTTGAAACTAAATGAATTTAATGATATCTACACTATCTACACCTAACACAGTCTATTCTTAACACAAAATACACAAGCTAGTAAAACTATAATACAGTGGCGAAAAAACTAGTATAGACCTAACCTATACTAACCTTGGAGATCTGGACGAAACTGAGGCAATCACACACGTTTTCACACCTTATATACCCTTTCATAAACTGGCACAAACCGGACTATCTTCCAAACATGTCTACCATGTTGTTGAGCTTTATTTTCCACTAAACCTTGAATTGTGTAGTGAAAACTTGCATAAACAATTCCGGTGCAACTTTAAATGTCCCATCTACAAACCAATGTGTATGGACGTTCAGGGTGTCAAGAAGGTCATTTGTACTGATTTCACTGTGGGTTTTAAAAAGCTCTAGAATATTTTTTAAAAGTGGGTTGAACTTTACCAGCTGCTGAGCTAGGGAATTTACATTGTAATGTAATGTGAATGGTTTTTGATTAAGTTTCCTTTTACACTCTGTGGGTCATTGAATGCATATTAGGTGGATAGCAAAGCTACTACTTCCATTGATATGCCTTCTGTTTTTATCCGTCTGGTTTTTACCTACACCTCAGGAATTGAGTCTGAAATTGACATGAAAGGCTTTTCACCAGCAGTAATGATCTATTCTGAACCACACTGATAAATTTTTTCAAGGCTCATTTTGTGTTTCTAATACATGTTATGTGCATTGGTCAATAGCCAAGAGGTGACATGTTTACCTCTCTGCTTCCATGCTGCTAATCTTGCCTACTTTGTATAATCTTTTGCCTGCATTTCAATGTCACTCAAATATTTAGTGCACCAATTCTCACTCTAAAGCTGTGTGTTACATAGCATGTCAGAGATAAGTTGTATAGACTATTTGCTCATTCATTTAGCATTTAAACAGAGTTTGCCACACATTATATTATTCTGACTTGATATATAACATTATGCAGCATATATTATCCTGACACTGTCAGAGAGAAGTTGCAATAAATCATTGATACACAGTGATTAATTTCTGATTGTAGTCAGAGAAACATCTGTTAAGCCATGTTGCAACATGGTATGTACATTTTAATATATCATTTAAAGAAAAAAACTGCACTGATACTGATATACAATATATGATATCCTGACAGAAGAGTGGGCACTAAATATTGTGAAAACATCAGAAATGCATCTCCCTTGTTTGATAAAATCAATTTTACTATCCCATTAGGGATTTTTGCTTTATCGTCAATAGACACTAGAATGCTGCCTTGAGTCTAAACATAGATGCAAAAGTTTGCATTCTCATGTGATTTACTCTCTCTGTAATCTGCTGAGCATAGTTTTGAATGTACCTATCGCAAAAAAAAAAAAAATTTGTAAAGGAATATTTTCGTTTTCTGCTTAGTTCTTGTAAACTACCTTTTTGGATGGAAAACACATTTTATTTTTAACAAGTTAAGTTTATATTAAATTAGCTGTACTTTTGCTGTATTTCAATTTATTTATTCCTCCTGCCTGTCCTTAAACAGTTGTCCCGAAATTTTCATTGAAAGACATTCCTTTCAGTGTGCTCACCCAACACTTTGTCTTTGGTGCATGAAGGACATTTGATTTTTTTTCTTGGTATATACCAATTAAGTGATTTAGAAATTCTTATGCTATGTCCCATGATTTTTGCATACTCCTAGAAAGCAAACCTCTCATGCTCTCAACCTTATCTCATGCTATCTGCTACGTTTGCTACTGGGGATAGCCATATTTGTTTGCTGAGGCACTGTATTGGTTGGTCCAGATAGCATTTTTGAGCAGTAATGTGTCCTTCTTTTGTTAAACCAGTCCTTTGTTAATTGAGTGATCCTCTGTGGTGGCTTAAATAGCCTTTAAAAGTTATGGTACAGTTAAAAAAAACCATGAACTTACTAACGTTAACATTAAAATCTTAATTTTAAAACTAATAAATATGATATCTCTATCTTCTGACTGGAATAAGTCAAGAACTTCTAAGTTCATGTCTTAATATTCAACATTAATCATGATTAAAGTAGACAATATAACAACAGATTACATGCAGAAATTTTAAATCAAAAGACATTTCTCATTTACTTTCTGCTGTGTCAATGGTATAAAATATTACCTGCTGTATTTCCTTCTTGCTAACATGTTGACTTTATTAGACATATCATTGAAATAAAATATGGTAACAAAGTCATAAGAAAATGGTAATTATCAATTTGATCTTTAAAAAAAATATTCTCTAATGATATTAGCTGACTAACGGCATCATCTTTATGTGTCTTTCTCTTGCCTTGAAGCCTTGGTTTTTCAATAGGTAGAAGTAGAACTGGGTCTTGAGCAGTAGCTTCATCTACTGAATCTGAATTATTGAAAACATGTATTTCAACATTTACTGCATTCAGAATTTGATGTTGAAGGAATACTACTTATCATTTGTCTTGAAGCAAAAACATCAATTAAAAATGTAACTGATTTATTTATTTCCAAGGTTGTTTATTGTTAGTAGCAGCACTTCCAGTTGCATTTTTGACACTTCCAAGTATCCACTTTTGTTCTGCACGTGGATGTGTGAGCAAGTGTGTCATAGCACACGTGCCATCTGCCTCAATCATGTTATTATTTCATGTGTTTGTAGTCTATCTGCTTGGCATCAGTACATTAGCTTTCACAACAAGCTAAAACTATTGCATAAACACTGAATGCCTGCAAAATATCATTCTTAAGGTCCAAAATTTCTAACTCAAGTTCTTCTGTCATAGTCAATTCCCTTAGGGCCTAAGGGAATTAACTATAATTCACTTTTCAATCAGAGTAGTTGCATATGATCTTTTAACATGTTTAACAAGATTGCATACAACCATAAACATTTCTAAATGGCAAATCAATTTTCAGCTATGAGAAAAGTACAGTCAATATCACAATTTGAAGCAGTAATAACTGGGACTGGGAAATCAAATGTATGTTTCCAGTTACATAAAGTTTTGTGCTATGCCCACCTTTCCTTTCTCACCTATAAAATTCTTTAACAAAATAAGACTTTCACCCACTCACATAGTGTACAAGTCTCACCCACGATCTTCACTTCCAAAAAAAAATGTTTTAATTTGGTTGGCAGGCTTGAAGTCCCGCAACCTCTAGTCTCCTTTGGCGGTTTTTACTGCTGTTAACGGAAGGACCCACTTTAAATGTCCTCACTGACCGTTAATATCAAGACTTTAAAAGCAAAACGCTACTACATATCCTCGTGTTTATGCTATCTCTTTCATGGGTAGTGACTTGTACAGTTCTTCTGATTGTAGAGTTACATACACCAGCACCAGGTTATTTAGCACCCTGGGCAAAACTTACTATAAAGGTTCCTTTTCACACAAATAAATTTTTTAAAAATGTATAAGAAAACAATACATTTTAAGTAACATTAATTTATCAATAGCATAAATGTTACAAGTAGACCACAAAATAAAAAATTGTTGTGCTTTATTCCTTGCACGTTTCTACTAAATCCTTCAATTCCTGTGTTGAAGTGTAATTACATTCTATTGAAAGTGTTGCTAAGTCCAGGAGTCTGCTTTGCAAAATAGCTGAACGCAAGTAACTTAAAGTTCTCATAGACACTGGAAATGTTAATGCAAATACATAAGTTTCAGCCATATGAACAAAACAACATTGATTTTTTTTTATATTTGTTGCATTTTGGAAATTCATGATGATTTAAAAACTTGAAGCTGGATGAAGAGAAAGCCTCACTTACTTCCTCTGGAATTATGTTCTCCTTAGTCGGCATAACCGTCAAAGACTTAAAGCAGCAGGCAACTTCCTGATTTGCATATTGTTTTTTTTATGGTAGCCTTTTTATGCCTTTACAGCTTTCTCTGTTGCCTCTGCCTCCAATCTTTCAAGTCATTCTTGCGAAGTAAGGCTCTCCCCATCAGCTCTTTTGATCGCCTTACCACTGCCACCATTTGTGTTTTTGTCCCTGACCAGCAGGGATGAAAGCTTTTTTATTAAAAAAATCCTTAAGTCTTATTATTGATCACTGGTGTTTCAGCAGGTGGCATATCAGGCTGAGATTATATCTCTGGAGTAAGAGGCCTATCACAATTATCGCTTATTGAATCAGGCTGCTTTTCTGGCACATTGAGCCTGTCCAAAAATTGAGCTGACTCATAAATTGAAGAGGGAATTTGCCTAAGGTAAAAAAAAGCATGATGCCACACTTACGAAATCCAGCCTGGAAATTTTGGACAAACAAGCTGTCATCCTCCCACAGCTGCTTCAGAAGCGACGGGAAAAACTCTTTGGATAGAGCCATCCCCAATTTCTGCCATGCTTGATTGCAAACCATTTTGAGCTGATGAACATGAGACATGTTCCTAAGAATTGCAAGTTTAATATTGAATCTTATCTTTAAGATCCTCATCGCACATAAAGCATTACCAATCTAGCACATTCATTTAATCTACAAACCCCTACTCTGTAGGTCTTCAGATCTGATTGTGCGTGTCAGAGCATGTCTTATAAAAACAATAATTGCATAAACCATTTAATAATTAATGTAAAGATATTTGAAAATCTTCCTAAACATGACCAGAGCCTTTCAATTCCTTCACCATCTGTTAGCCCAGCTCCTGTCATTCTTCTTTGATTTTATAAAATCTGGATCCAATAAAAATTAACAAGCTAGGGTAATTAAAGACACTCATTTAAAATCTGAAGGTCAACTGTGGAATACAGGAAACCTTTCAAGTTTTTAAGAGGGGCATTCATGGTTGAAAATCGGGGCTCATCGTTCACGGTTTTTAGCAGATGGAAAAGTGGCGCTCAACACGTCGTTCGAGTCAGCCGTCCCCGGGCTTGAAATCTCCCATTTTATATAGTATGTCCTGGCCTTAATGCCCGGCCACGGTCAACATAAGGTGCCCAACCATCTTGGGTCTGCACACCGCGGGCATCGTCGAGCTCTATTAACGGTCCGTCATTTGATAGTCGTGGGTGGTACCTGGGTGGTATACTTGTTTTTCCTGATATCGCTCAACAGCCGCCACATGTATACGAATAAATCCATTCTCGATTTCCGGTGACAAAATAAGAAACTGATCTCGGATTTTCTTCTGCATGTTGGATGTTTTGCCAACAGTAGATCGTACTGAGCAACAAGTTTGATCAGCGCGAGAAGGTTTCCAACATTTTTATCGTCCACATTCAAATTCTCTCATGGCCACGTAGTGACAAATTTTGTTAAACCAGAAACTTAATACAGGTGAATATTGTTTGCAATATGTCGCGACAACGTTCGTTTTCCTAATGGATCTCATCTTAAACCATTGTGTCAATTCCAGTACCATCAACTAACCTTCGCTAGGCTTCCTTTCATGTTGTAAAAGCTATGCGGTGGCTAGGATTGTTTTCATGAGACTTTAGTTTTTCTGGCTTTCTCCACTTGTTGAAACCGTATTTTTAAACTCAAACGAAGCTCGTGAGAATCGGTATCTCGGCTGGTTGTTGTAGTTGGCAGGCATTATGATCATCACTTAGATGGCAGACGTCTCAAATGATCTCTGTACATTCAACGTCATCCATTTTGTTAAGACATTTTTTCCAGAGCAGTGTTGGCCTCATCGTCATCATCTGACTCACAACATAACTTCTTTGGTTTGCCAGAATCACTTCCAATGATGGTGAGAGTTTGTGTGAACAGTCATTTGTTTACTTATTATAATGTAACATTGTAAGTAATGTAAGCCTCATTGTGTAAGCTGCTAACTCCTCCAAAGTCGATAAATTTTCCTTATACCCTCTATTTAAAGCCTTAACAGCATCATGTCTAACTGGTCTCCGGCAAAGCTTTAGCAACAGACAATCCACTCTTGTGCCAGTTGTGTATATTCCAACTATGGGTAGACGCAGCAAGCAATAGTGAAGGCTCTGAAGGAGATTTAAAAAAAAAAACCAATGATTGGCCACGACAATTTTTAATGTCAATTACATTTTCTTGCTAAAATGTTTTAAATTAGCTATTTCCGAACCAGTGTGTGAAAATATTGGTACAAATTTTAAGAAGTGCTCAATAGGACCGGTGTCTTGTACATATGTAAGCCCTGCTGGGGGGGGGGGGGGGGGGGTAACTAAATTCCTCTGCGCCACTCTCGGAGACTTGATCAGTGGGGCTAAAGCTTTTAGGTCTTGGAGCACATTCATACCGAGCAGGCATGGTGACGGGGGGCCTCCCACTGGATCTTTAAACATTTGGTGCATTAGTAATGTTTGCTTTTTGTATGCCTCGTTAAATGGACCTTTAGTGTACCTTTCTGCGTAGCAGAATATGAGCCTTTCTCCGGTATGTTTCAAATAAACTGTCATCCTCCCACAGCTGCTTCAGAAGCGTCGGGAAAAACTCTTTAGATAGAGCCATCCCCAATTTCTGCCATGCTTGATTGCAAACCATTTTGAGCTGATGAACATGAGACATGTTCCTAAGAATTGCAAGCTTAATATTGAATCTTATCTTTAAGATCCTCATCGCACATAAAGCATTACCAATCTAGCACATTCATTAAATCTACAAACCCCTACTCTGTAGGTCTTCAGATCTGATTGTGCGTGTCAGAGCATGTCTTATAAAAACAATAATTGCATAAACCATTTAATAATTAATGTAAAGATATTTGAAAATCTTCCTAAACATGACCAGAGCCTTTCAATTCCTTCACCGTCAGTTAGCCCAGCTCCTGTCATTCTTCTTTGATTTTATAAAATCTGGATCCAATAACAGTTAACAAGCTAGGATAATTAAAGACACTAATTTAAAATCTGAAGGTCAACTGTGGAATACTGGAGACCTTTGTTGGTTTTAAGAGGGGCATTCATGGTTGAAAATCGGGGCTCATCGTTCACGGTTTTTAGCAGATGGAAAAGTGGCGCTCAACACGTCGTTCGAGTCAGCCGTCCCCGGGCTTGAAATCTCCCATTTTATATAGTATGTCCTGGCCTTAATGGGTCCGGCCACGGTCAACCTAAGGTGCCCAACCATCTTGGGTCTGCACACCGCGGGCATCGTCGAGCGCTATTATCGGTCCGTCATTTGATAGTCGTGGGTGGTACCTGGGTGGTACACTTGTTTTTCCTGATATCGCTCAACAGCCGCCACATGTATACGAATAAATCCATTCTCGATTTCCGGTGACAAAATAAGAAACTGATCTCGGATTTTCTTCTGCATGTTGGATGTTTTGCCAACAGTAGATCGTACTGAGCAACAAGTTTGATCAGCGCGAGAAGGTTTCCAACATTTTTATCGTCCACATTCAAATTCTCTCATGGCCACGTAGTGACAAATTTTGTTAAACCAGAAACTTAATACAGGTGAATATTGTTTGCAATATGTCGCGACAACGTTCGTTTTCCTAATGGATCTCATCTTAAACCATTGTGTCAATTCCAGTACCATCAACTAACCTTCGCTAGGCTTCCTTTCATGTTGTAAAAGCTATGCGGTGGCTAGGATTGTTTTCATGAGACTTTAGTTTTTCTGGCTTTCTCCACTTGTTGAAACCGTATTTTTAAACTCAAACGAAGCTCGTGAGAATCGGTATCTCGGCTGGTTGTTGTAGTTGGCAGGCATTATGATCATCACTTAGATGGCAGACGTCTCAAATGATCTCTGTACATTCAACGTCATCCATTTTGTTAAGACATTTTTTCCAGAGCAGTGTTGGCCTCATCGTCATCATCTGACTCACAACATAACTTCTTTGGTTTGCCAGAATCACTTCCAATGATGGTGAGAGTTTGTGTGAACAGTCATTTGTTTACTTATTATAATGTAACATTGTAAGTAATGTAAGCCTCATTGTGTAAGCTGCTAACTCCTCCAAAGTCGATAAATTTTCCTTATACCCTCTATTTAAAGCCTTAACAGCATCATGTCTAACTGGTCTCCGGCAAAGCTTTAGCAACAGACAATCCACTCTTGTGCCAGTTGTGTATATTCCAACTATGGGTAGACGCAGCAAGCAATAGTGAAGGCTCTGAAGGAGATTTAAAAAAAAAACCAATGATTGGCCACGACAATTTTTAATGTCAATTACATTTTCTTGCTAAAATGTTTTAAATTAGCTATTTCCGAACCAGTGTGTGAAAATATTGGTACAAATTTTAAGAAGTGCTCAATAGGACCGGTGTCTTGTACATATGTAAGCCCTGCTGGGGGGGGGGGGTAACTAAATTCCTCTGCGCCACTCTCGGAGACTTGATCAGTGGGGCTAAAGCTTTTAGGTCTTGGAGCACATTCATACCGAGCAGGCATGGTGACGGGGAGCCTCTTACTGGATCTTTGATGACAAGGAAACCCTTGTCACACAGCTTCTCTCCGTTGACCCCCAGGTCCGTCATGAAGTAGCCGTTATGTGGGATGGCCAACCCATTTGCTGCCCTCAATGTTAAGTGGGTGTCGGTACGCAACACAAATTTCTTCAGACACTGCTTATAGAATGTCTCAGTGACAGTGCTGATCTGGAAGCCACTGTCTATTGCTGCGACCACCGGGACATCTTGAATATTGACTGTTAGGGTGGGACAATTTCCAACTAGCTTGTCTAGGGTGGTGCCTGGAACTGACCTCTCAACAGTGGGACTTTGATTCACTTTGGGCTCATATTTCTTTGCCATACGGCAATGACGGGCGAGGTGACCACTCTGGTGGCAATTATAGCAGACCTTTGATTTGACTTCTGGGCGCTTGCGAAGTGCTTGGAGCACACTGGACAATTTGGACTGTAACGCCTTCAAGTGTTGGCCAACAGGGGGATTGTTGCCAAAAAGGGGAAGCACGGGGTGGAGGCGGTTTCCTGACACTGGTGGTTTCTTATGCACCAACATATATGTGTCAGCCGACTCAGCAGCCTTCTGGATGTCGATTATCTTGTTATCCAGTATGTGTAGTCGTATGTCTTCAGGCAGGGACTTTAGGAATTCCTCCCTCAGGACAAGTGATTTTAGTTTCTCAAACTCTGAAACTTCCTCAGAGTTTAGCCACCTTGAGAAAATTTTCTCTTTTTCAAAGAGAAATTCTACATATGATTGAGTGGGTAGCTTGCGGAGTGCTCGGAATTTTATCCGATAGGCCTCCGGAGTCAATTCGTAGGCCTTCAAAATGGCAGTCTTGACCAAACTATAGTTATTTTGAACGTCGTGAGAGAGTGCCTGATATGTTTTTGCAGCTTTTCCTGTAAGGAACTTGCTCAATAAAGCAGTAATGGAAGTTTCGGGCCATTCACATGTCTTCGCTAAACTCTCAAATGAGTTAAAGAAAACAACCAAATCTGTTTCATCAAATTTAGGAACTAATTTCCCAAATTTGGCAATCACCTGCCCCACCGACAACTTTTTAGGATCTACTAGAGAAGTGACATCACCACTAACTTTACCAAATTCTAATTCCAACCTCCTCTTATCTAAAGCAATTTTAGCCTCTAACTCCTGTTTCTCTAAAGCACTTTTAGTTTCTAACTCCTTTTCCTTTAATAAAAGCTCCCTCTCTTATAGAGGTTTCTCCTCACGGAGTATCACACCAGCCAACAAACTCTCATCAAATACACCTTCATTAATAAAATGGACTAGAATTTTATCTCTTAGCACCTCTGATTTCTGAGTGACAGAATAATCCAACTTCAATTCCTTTACAACACTAATCAAAACTTTCCTACTCAACTTCTCTACCTCCTCAACTGTGGGATTTGACAAGAAAGACTCCATTACAACTAACTTCAAAATCAAAACAAGCCTAAATTAACACAGCCCAACGATGCGTTATGAACTTGACCTTAAATCTAGGACGTGACATGTCTGGCTTTTTGACCTAGATAACTCTAGCCTTGAGCGCGTTTTAATAACACGGCTCCACTGGATAGATAAACAACTAAATCAAACTAAACCTAGTGTTTAACTGTTACAACCAACAACTCGAACAACAGATTAAATCCCGGACGAGCCCCCACTTTGTAACGGACACCTATCTACCAGCCAGATAGATGGTGAACGCTCCCGGATTCTTTCTTGGGGTTATATGCAAATGACCTAAAGCCTAAATAAATGAATACTAACTCAACAACTCACTAGGGCTCGATTTCGAGGTCTAGGGAAAACTAGTGAAACTATTGAAGTTAACAACTCATTCAATCTGCATACAACTTTTAATAAGTGAACAAAGTTGTGGCAGAACACTAGATTAAACAAGATAAAATATTTAGTTTAGAAATAACAAAACCCAACTTACAAAGCGTAAGAATAAATACTATCACAGATTCTAACACTTTATAAAAATAGCCACAGTTCACATAACACTGCTATAGCATAAAGAATCACTTGGCCACAAGTAATATAATACTAGGATACTTAAACAACTTAATAATACATAGCACACTCAGGACTTATGCTCTCTCACATTCAACTGGCCAAAATGGACTGCCTCGAGACACCTGTGGGCGATCTATATAGACTTAGGTAACATGGAAGGTCAACTTCAGATCGTAAGACCATTGGTTGGGGTGGTCATCTGGTCTGAAACAATCAATCATCTCTCGATGGAAAATTTCTGAGTCTAAGACTCTCTTAGTAAGACAGCGGAAAAAAACCGGTTGTTGCACCACAAACCATATATGGTATTATAACAAAAGTCAAACTAAAAATAAAACATTACTAGACCTAAGTAGGTCACACCCGTGTAAAGTGGGTCAGCAGAGCAGCAAGCTGCTCTGTGAGCCTGTCGACTTTGTCCTCCAGCTTGGACCTGGAAGAACATTTTTCAATTGGCCTGGCATTAATTGCTGCCACGTAGGCAGGTTCTGCACAAGGGTTTTCATCTCCTGCCCATCTGATGGCAGCATCGCGTATGGCCAGGATGGGGATCTTAGGGTTCCTGAAAACCAGCTCTTGCAGCTGGCGTCTGACTGGGGACTGGCTCAGGTTTTCCACGAACTGGTCTCGAAGGAACTCTATATTAGTCTGTGGGACCTGCAGGGTGCCCTGCCTCGTAACCAGGGTCTTGAAGGCGGTGCGAGTATGCCCTCACAGACTCGTGTTGGTCCTGTACCACTGTCTGGAAGTGGGCCATGAGCTGCGAAATGCTCCTCTTTTCACCTTACACCTCTCGGAGGAGCCTGATGGTGGCTTCTGGGTCATGTTGCAAATCATCACCCCTGCAGCTCAGCTCCTCTCTCACCGCTCTCCCCAGATACTGCCAGAGAAGGTCCTTCCTCTCTTCTGAGACATCTCTCCTGGCCCTCCAGAGGGACTGGACCTCTTCGATGAATCGGTCCACCTCATATCCATGGCTGTCCCCATGAAACCTCCGGATGAGGATCTCCCTGGGTGGAACGATGAAGATGCTGGTTGGTGCCGCCTCCGCCATCTCGTCCGAATTGGGTGTTTAAACAACAAACAATTCCTACACTAAACAAAAACCAAACACATATGGTTCCAAAAAGGGCCTATCAAAAACAAAAATTTATAACATAGCGAATAATAATTGTGAGTTGATCAACATGTGAAACATCTGGAGTGGAATCTACAGATAAGGAAAAATATTTCTCTGTCTTTATTTCATCTGTTATTACAGACAAAACCTTTTGACCCATACGTTCAATCATCTCCTCACATATTGTTGAAGATATGTAGGTTGTATGTCCTCGTCCTTTGTTGGCGTGTATCCGCATATGTTTTGCGAGATAGATATCGTACTGGCTTAACAGCACCAGCAACCCAAGATAATTCCCATTGTTTGGAGAGCCAACCTCTTCAGTTCTGCCCCTAAACGGAAGACCACGAATACAAAGAAACTTACCACACTCACGATTCTGTGAAGTACTTGTCTCCAGTACTGAATTTCACTTTCATATTGCGTTACAAGTTTCATTTCAATCTGACCAGTCGATTTTCGTGAACACAGCTCTGCCAATGAATCAATGGGTTGTTTTGAATTTTCATGCCTAGATAGCACTTCATGGGCACTTTTCCATTGTTTGAACCCTGATGTCATTTTGTTAGTTATATGTGACATCAGCTTTACACACAAAACAATAAACACACCCGCTTGTTTTGGAATAACATAACCAATTTCTTTCAAATTTTCTCCTGTTCGTGCATGGACACGTGTGAATAAAAAAATGCGTTGAACCGACGTTGTGACTTTTTTCCAACAGTATGACAGATTCTTTAAAGTCCCTGTTTTGACGCGGTGTGGCACCACGTAGAATCAAATAGTTTATAAATGCCTCTGACATCTTTTCCCACTCTGACAAACCAAAAATGAAGGTCGTATATAGCATGACTATCTTCAAGGGGGTTTGCTGTATCATGTTTCAAATCAAATTTCTTTAAAGTAGGAGCCTGCTCTACATCTTTTACCCCGGCGGTGTCTGATTCAATTGCAGATCCCTTTTCTACGTGACTTTTTTCCTTGGTACTCGAAGTTGGTTTGAAAAAGGAGAGCAGTTTTGTAGTTTTTTCAGCAAGTTCAGCCGTGTAGCAATTATAAATAAACTAGCCGTTAAAAAGAAATCAACATGTAAGTAAAGAGCAAAGTGACTACTCTATGCATTGAGGTTAATTGTAGATTTTTTCAAGGAGCAACATTGACAAAATTTTACGAAAAAACATTTATTTACGTTCAACAATCAGTAAACATTTTGCATTCAGTTTGCAAAAACAAAGATTTGTATACGATTTATTTACATGAAATGCATTTACAATTTACTTCAATTTTTAAATTTTAATATATTAATTTAAGACTTACGATCTGGAGGATTCAGTGATTTGATCAGTTTTGAAATGGAACTTCATCTTGACTTATGTCTTCTCTGTATGCAGTTGTATAATCCACAGTATCTAAAAAGCCCTATAAATACACTTCATAAATTGTTATATTAATGTAAGCCTTGCTAGGAGGGATAACTATACTACGTCCCAAGGCTTATCTAATAATGGTCCGGTCAGTGCAACCGTGGTAAAACCCACGGTGGTTAAATCTTAATCTTAGACTTGATAAGAAACTGCTAAAATATAAAAAAAAATAAAAACTTTCCCAATTTATTAATGTAAGCCCTGCTAGGGGGGTTCTGTGACAAATGAGTCAACAGAGCCGATAGCTGCTCTGCGAGTTTGTCCACCTTGTCTTCTATCTTGGACCTGGGCAGGTTGGGTTCTTCCTTGGGGCGAGCTTGTAGAGCTGCCACATAGGCAGGCTCTGCCCCTAGATCTTCATCTCCAGACCACCTGATGGCCGCGTCTCGTAGAGCCATAAAGGAGGTCTTAGGGTCTTGAAAAATAAACTCTTGCAGCTGGCGTCGGACTGCGGCCTGGCTCAGGTTTTCAACAAACTGGTCTCGAAGGAACTCTGTATTAGTCTGTGGGACCTGCAGGGTGTCCTGCCTTGTAACCAGGGTCTTGAAGGCCCTGTGCAGGCGATGCGAGTAGGCCCTCACAGACTCGTGTTGGTCCTGTACGACCGTCTGGAACTGGGCCATGAGCTGAGAGACGCTCATCTTTTCACCGTACACCTCATGTCATTCTCGGCATTTTATTTATTTCTACGTTTTGTTTTTAATTGGAGAAGTGTTGAAAATCTATTCTCGTAAAGATATGTAGAAACATAAGGAACTCAAACTCGAAAGGCAATCAATGTCATGTTTGGGTATGAATGGTGCATAGGCCTACTACACCAAAATTGTGAGAGCAGTTTTTCATTTAACACTATTGTCACAGGCCTTTCTCCTACCTTTTATATTACACATACAAAATCAAAAGACAAGCCTTCTTTTGCAGTTTTTCATATTTATTTTGTTTTCACACAGGCAGCGTGTTCACTCAAGCTACGCCATCTTCTTGCCTCCTTTCTCTCCGTTCCTTCCTCTCTCGCATGCGCACAGCCATTGTCTCCCTGATGCAATATCGCCTTTTACAACACACACACTCCCAAGATACAATCCACCAACATTTCACTGTTATAACTATACTGAATCTTTTCGCAAATTTAAGAATTCTTCTTGTAATTCGTCGGGAATTCTGGTAACATCAAGGGAAGCAAAGAACGGGTTACGTGACAATGCAGGTTCTTCTTTCAGCTCAGGGAAAATAACGCCGCAGTTCTTTTTCAAGAGATTCAAGATGCCCAGAATCCATTCAAATTTTTATTTATCAAACCACACTGCACAGTTTCTCAAACATGGCAATATTTCAAATATTTTTTTTTTCTTCTCTAGCCTAAGTAAATTGAGTTCCCTCTCGATCTCTAATCGTTTAACTTCATGTCCGCTCAGTTTCTCTAAACTTTTAATCTCATTTTCCCTCTGAGATTCTGACATGAATAAATCCATCCTGATCTCTAACAGCTTATCCTCTTTTTCTCTCGCGATCTCTAACAACTTGATACTTCCTCACAATTTCTTCTACCCTAAAACGTCCTATTTCATAGTACTCTATAGAGTCTAAACACTCCTCCTCTAATCTACCCGTATTCACCAACTCGACAACAATGAGGTCTCATAGAACCCTATCTCTATACGAGACATCAACTTTTACTCATAGCTCCTCAACTAGAGACAACAACTCTACCTTGTCTATAGCTGCTAGGGTTGGACAATCAATAAAATTAATTACGTCCATATTTAACAACTTCAAAACTACTGAACTTATCCAGCTAAATGGTGGCGGTTAAACATAACAAGTAGGGCTATCACCTTTGACACTTTAAACAGGTCGACATCAGCTATACTGGGCCAACCAACCTGGTGGTAGCCACTGGCTAAGTCCAGCGTGGAGAAGAAAGTTGACCCCGCCAGGGCATCCAAAGTTTCGTCAATTCGGGGCAGCGGGAACGCACCTTTCCGGGTTATGCCATTCAGCCTCCTGTAATCGCAGCATAACCGGATCTCGCCATTCTTCTTCACAATGACCATTGGAGCTGCATAGGGGCTGGTGCTGGGTTGGATAATGCCCTGGTAGTCAACTTTTCTATGTGTTCTTTAACTGCGGCGAACTCTGTAGGCGGAAGCCGGCGGTAGGGTAACGCCACTGGTATGTCACTGGTTAGTGGGATGTTGTTTGATTTTGTCCGTAAAACCCAACTGGTCGTCTGTCCAAGCAAAGACGTCTGTGAACTCCTGGAGTAATTTCACAAGAGACGCCCGCTGTGGTGGATCTAGGGTTTCTGCCATCATGCTAGAAAACGAGTGCTCTGGCATGGAAGTGTGGGTCTCGCTTGACAGGGATGAGTCTTCCGGGTCGTGGTGCAGGTCGTCACCCTTGCAGCTCAGCTCCTCCCGCACTGCCTCCCCCAGGTACTGTCAGAGGAGGTCTTTCTGCTCATCTGCAGTGAGATCCTTCCTGACCTTCCAGGCAGCCCGGACTTCTTCAATGAAGCGATCCACCTCAGAGGCATGGCTGTCTCCATGAAACCTCCTAATGTGGACCTCCCTGGGTGGCACGATGATTATGCTGGTCGGTGCAGCCTCCGCCATCTCGTCCTAATTGGGTGTTAAGACAACAAACAATTCCTAAACTACACAAAGACTAAACACATATGGTTCCAAAAAGGGCCTATAAAAAAAAATAAAAAAAATTAACTAAGCTACACCTAGCCCTATCAAAAAAACAAAAATTTACCTAGACTAAGGCACTGACCCCACTCGTGCCACCAATTAGTAAGCCCTGCTAGGGGGGGGGGGGGATACCTAAAATCTACCCTTCTAGGCTTATCTACTACTACTGTCCGGTCAGTGCAATCCCGGATAAACCCAGACTGGTTAATAACCTAACCTTAGTCTAAATAATAAGAACAAAAAAAACCAACTTTAACCAATCAAAATAATAAGAAAGATGATAAATTACAAATAATGATAATAATAATACACTCCAGCCGCTCACATATGGAAGCGTATCAACAGTCGAAACCAAATCAGCCTTTGTACCTTTTATGTTTGAAAGTTGCACATGGTCTTTATCTGTTAAGCTAACGGCTCTTTGGGGATACTTTATATTTTTAGCGAGAATACTGCTTCCAATTTTAGTTAAATGAATACAGTCACTGTACAAGCGTTGTCTCGGGGCACCTGACTTCGCAGTGAAAAAAGGCGTATTGTTTATAAAACAGTATTTATAACTAATACCGAAAGACTAAAAATCTATTATTTAATTCTATCAAGTGCCTACCCTTGCCCCGACATGGGGGTACGATGGATGAGAATCGGATTGTTGCGTTGGGAAATTTGTGAGTGATACTTCTCACAATTTCTAGCATATTATTACACGTTCACAAAGCCATTGGTGATTTTTTAAATGTGCTTCTATATTAGGATAGACGCTGCCTTTAATTAAGTTCGTCACAGGTTTTCACTAATTTTCAGAAATCTTTTGAAAATTCAATAAGTCCGGTTATTTTGTCTGGTTTGATTTTGCCTTTTCCGAAATCTAAAAGTTGCAAAGCAAATCTATTAGCCGAGGAATCGCTGCTTTATTGTTTCCTCCTATTTTGCTTCAATTTAAGTTCTGTTATATTATTCCAGAGGTAGGACGACTTGAGGCAGGCGTTGAGTTCGTCGGTCATTGTTGATCTAGGAATAACGGGCAAAGTTTGCCTGAAATCCTCAGCCAAAACTAAAACGACTCCACCCATCACGGCGCTATTTGACCTTATATCTTGGAGTGTCCTACCCAAGACCTCCAGTGCCTTTTTGTGAGCCATTGTGCATTCGTCCCAGATGATAATGGCACACTGCTTAAGCAGCTTTCCTTTTTCTGATTGTTTACATATGTAAGCCCTGACAGGGGAATAACTATACTATGTCCCTAGGCTTATCCAATAACTGTCCTGTCAGTGCAACCGTGGTAAAACCCACGGTGGTTAAATCTTAACCTTAGACTAGATAAGAAACACCAAAAAAAAACCCAACAATTTAATAAAAATTTATTTTACAAAAATGAAACCAATCTTTTAAAAAAAAACCGAACAATTTACACACCACAAACAGAACATAAAACGGAGTACGACAAAACACCCAATTTCGGACTACGTCCAGGCTTACAAAGAACAAATGCACAAATTAGACAGCGGCGCCACAATACGGGACTACACGACTAAAAAGTACGAACAGTTTACGACATGAAACGAAACGATACATTCGCCTTCTAAATTACAAATAATAATAATAACACACCCCAGCCGCTCACATTAATATACCCACCTCGGGCGGAAGGGGAAACCCCGTAGCCGCTGCCCAGTTGACCATTTACGCACAGATTCGCACACAAAAATATAACACAAAATAAATCATCTATTCACCCGCTCACACGTATGTTAAAAACCGGAACATCTGAGTGGGGGATGTTGAAAGGGAACATAATTGTTGAATACGCTGTGCGGCCTCCTATAATTAGCGTAGCTATGGCCAACTTTTTCTGTTGACGCGCGTTTGCTAAAATGAGATTCATAACATACGTTTTCCCTGTACCTCCAGGGGCGTCGATAAATAAAATACCTACTTGGTTTTGTCGGACACGTTCTAAAACTGTTTCATATGCTAGTTTTTGTTGTGGTAGCAAAAGAGGTTCATTGATTGAAAAGTATTCAGGCAGTTCTGAGACGTTGAAATTTGTTTCGCGAACTATTTCGGATCAGGCCGCTAGATCCCGGTCAGGTGAAGGTAGACAATATTCTCTGAGATACTTTCCATTGATCGAAGCGCAGTGTTCTTCCAACGCTCATAGTTTGGTTGAAACATTATTTTGAATTCAAATCAACTTTAAAAGTAGTTTGTCTTCTGATTTGAAAATCTTCGCTCATACACGTTTTGTATTTTCCCCACAGGTTGAGTGGATTGGGCATTGAGCAAGATGTCAGAAGCAGACAAAATAAATGTCTTATCATTTTGGGTGATTTTGTAGCACTCGCTTCTTCAAGCGCAGTGTCCCAACCATTGTCTTTTTCTAAGAGCCCTTGCCTCTCGCATGCCTCTCTAAACGTCTTGCACATTTGTCCATTCACATATTTGTGATCGAGAAAAAATGTAGGTCCATGGACCATGGTGCACATGCATGAAAAAGCATTCATCACCTGGGCGAATATTTTTCACTTGGCCTGCCTGGCATTTATTGCTGCCACGTAGGCAGGTTCTGCACGAGGGTTTTCATCTCCTGCCCATCTGATGGCCGCATCGCGTATGGCCAGGATGGGGATCTTAGGGTCCCGGAAAACCAGCTCTTGTAACTGGCGTCTGACAGAGGCCTGGCTCAAGTTTTCCACGAACTGGTCTCGTATAAACTCTGCATCAGTCTGAGGGACCTGCATGGGGGGGGGGGGGGTAACTACACTATCAACCTTCCCTTGGCTTATCTAAAGTAACTGTCCGGTCAATGCAACCGTAATAAACCCCACGGTAAATTAACTGGAAGATTTGGGATTTTAAAAATTTGGTTATCTGCCCTTGATTTAATTCATTCCATCGAGTTCTTCCTTGGATGGAGTATTTATTGACTATTTTCTTGCCGTTATTCTTTTTTTTTTCAGGTTTAAATAAAGCAATCAAGACTCCACCCATATTCCTTGATGAAGACCACTCCACGTTGAAACTCAATGAAACGTTTTACCATTTTGTACACATGTTAATAATTTATGTAGAGAAAATAATAAAATTATTCTAGCTTGATAACGTGTTACTTGACTTTTTTAAAAATACATTTTTATAATTTTTAATTATTGCAAATTTAATACGTTATTTTAAACTAAAAAAAAAAGCTCCATATAAGTATAAGGAAACAGCAAGGTAACACATGGCTGATTAGATATATGTAACTGGCTTTTGCAGTACTTTTACTGGTAGTATAGTAGTAAAGACTTATTCATAATTCTGTGGGGAGAAGTGGTTGAGTTTATGAGTCTGTAGGACTTTGTGGAGTCGACCCAGCTCTTTGGCGTACCTGAATTATGAAAGTAAAGACTGCTGCGCAGTGCTGACCGCACATCCCTTCATATAAGTTCATAGAAATAGGTGCACTCTACTTTACCTGCTACATGGACAGTACATAGGTACTTACCTAAAATTTAATTTTAAAAAAGGGTTTTAATGGTGTAAATTATTTTTAAAACAAAAAATTACATTTTAATTTAATGTTTTGATATATTTTAACAAAAAAAAGCCTGCGTTTTGTGCTATAATAACATTTTAAAGTATCTTTAAAATAATGCTAAAATAAAAGATATATATGGGTAAGAAAACTAATTAAAACGACGGTTTTGGCGACCAATGCTTTTATTAGTTAAAGAAAGGAAATCGGGTTTCTTTTCAGTTCTTAAACCGAAAGGTTTATTAAAATGAATTCTTATGTTAAAGTTAAAGGCTTTTATTTAGCTTGCTAAATGGGAGTGGGTCGGGCGGGCGAAAGTCCCGAGTTAGAACCCTCGGGTAGATGAGGCTCGTTAGCCCATATAGGGGGGTCGTCCATAAATGACGTCACACTCGTACGGAAGAGGGGGGTCCGTAATTTTGTGACGGGGGGGGGGGGGGCAGATGGTGAGTCGTCACATTTTTGCATTGTAAAAAGCAATGTTAAAAAACGAATTTTAGCCGTTATTTCGCGTTTTAGAAAACTGTTTTAACAAATTGCCAACATAGAGTATTTTTATCAATTCCTATTAAGCCCTATAGAGTTCAGACAAGAATTTGGAAAAATATCGTACTTCAAGAAAAATTCAACTGCAATTTTGAAAGGGTTGTAGGCTGAGGTGTGACGTCATTTTAAGTGAGTGGGTCTAGCTTATTGTGAGGGGGGGGGGGGGGGGGAATTGTCAAAATGCGTGACAGCATTTATGGATGACCCCCTAGGAGAGAACACAAACAGGGGTGGAGCCCCTTAGGCGAAAGGATTAGCAACTGGTTTCTTTCGGCCGCTCCTGCGACACTGCTGATTCCAAGCTGCACAGGTAGCGCCTTTCTTTTGGGTCCATCAGCTGTGTGGAGAGGGGACTTGATTCACGGGCAACATCTGGCTCTTCTCATCTTAGGACCCAGGCTTTGTGCTTAGATTTTTGCAATGCGCAATCATCCACTGGTCTAATTAGACTTCAGAGCCACATAGCTTGCCAGTGTGTGAATGTGTGGCTCTACAAATCTTGGGATCTTAATTTTACCCACTTCCCATTGTCAGATTGATCTGAAGTTTGGCACAGTGGTAGATTTTGGATGATGACAATACATGAATATCAAAATTTTAAAATCTAATTAGATCGACAAATAGTCATACAAATTTAATTTAATTTAAAAACGACTAATTTTAAGGGGGTAGGCTCCAGGAAAAACCAACTTCTTAATTAAAACCTTTTATTGATTCATTTGTGTATATCTAAGTTAGGGTACTTGAAGGATAATATTTCCATGCATCAGGGAATCTTTTGAAAAAATGGTTGCCATGGCAACGGCGGCCATCTTGAAAAAAACATCCTTTTCTGGAGTTCTAAAATTTCATATAAAAAGGGAGATAACAAGATTTTTAAAAATAGCGATCGCTCGGTCTAGGACTGTCCAGGGTGAACTCTGTTGAGAGAGATATCACGAGCTACTGGACTGATTTTAACGCAAATATTTTTAGTCTTAGCCTAAACAAATTACTAAAAAGTGGAAAATAAATCTCACCTAATAGTTTTTTTTTCCTTAAAATTTTTATTTTTTAATTGATCATTAAAAAATCACAAATGAAATAAAACAGTAGTGATTTACCCTAAACTTTCTCGTATATTCTTGTATTACAGAATCTTTCCTAAAATTCTATAATCTTAAAATCACTAAAAATGTAACAGAATCAACATAATAAGATCTCATAAATATATATGAAAATTCTTTTGCCCAGTAATAGTTCTCAAGTTAAAGTGTTCGCACGGAAATAAAGTACCACATCCGGTTACCGGAAATAGTTCAAAAGTTGAAAGAATACTGCAAATACAATTTGGCAAAAGAGACACCGAAGAGATGCCCGGTTTACTTCCTGTTTCTCAGTGTCCGCACCCCCCGGAAAATGTTGACCGTCCCCGCCCGAAAACATCAAGTTCCCCAACCCCCCCCCCCCCCCCCCCCCGAGAAGAAAGTCTGGAAGAAACACTGGAAGTAAAGTTACTGGAAATCGCACAAAACTTAATAGGCCTGCAGATCTACAAATTTGATATAATACTTGTATATGAAATATCGTCCACATAACTGAACTATACTGAAGTTATCGTGCTTACAGACATCACATACAAAATTACAAAACCAAGGTTTTCCGTTTTTAGATCTTTTTATACGATTAAAAGACATCTTTTATGTTTATTATATGATAAAGTAGGGAAGTTTAAAAAGGCGAAAATGTGAAAATATTTGATGATTATTCAGCACGACTTTCTCTGTACACGAGAAAGTAAAAATACACTGAAAACTAAAAAACAAAAACTGCATTTTTTCGAGGTTTTTTGTCTTTTCCGGGAAATCCAGGAAGGAATTCCGGGAATTTTTTTGGCCCACAATCATCCTCGAAACTTGTTTAACATATCTGCTTTTGGAACTAGTCCTCGATATTGCTTCGTTGAGGAGGAGATACGACTTAAAGCTGCGGACACACATCCATCCATCCATCCATCCAGAAATGACGAGTTAATAATCGCAATTCCTGTAAGGAAATTGCGCTAAAAAAAACAATGCATAAAAAGCCTTTTAATAACAAGCTTTTATGTAATAATGCACTAAATAGGAGAAAATAAATGATTTTCTTAAAATATACAATAATACACCACTATTTAAATTACAAAGAAAAGCTGTATGAGTTATTTCTATGTGGGATATTATACACTGTACGACTGCACCTGCTTTTATTTCTGGATTTGCTTCCTTAGCCTTTGTCCACCCAAAACAATATGCAAAGGGGAATCTGTTTGGTTTTTTTTTAAAATAATTATAGTGTTGCAAATTTTAGCTAATCCGATTCAAGTTTAGGTAAACATTTTTCATCAGGACATTCTTTCTTAACCAACTTTATCTGGCCACGCATCGACAAAGAAATTAACTCCCATCCCCCTCCATCAAGGGGTCATTTGATATATGGCGTCAAGCTTTTTAAACGATTGTTTACCTCCTACCCAGTCCTGTCCGTCACAAAAAGCCTGCGATTCCCCTTCAAATGACATCACACCTCAGCCTACAACCCCCCACCCCTCCTCCAACTAACAGTTTGTTTTAAAACATCGATTTCTTTCTAAAATATTGACTGAGCTCGTTGACATACAGTCAGTGCCGGCGCAAGGAAATTTAGCTCCCTAGGCAAAACTTGTTAAAACGCCCCTTTCACATAAATTAATTACAAAAACATATGTATGAGAAAACAATAAATTACAAGTGACATTAAATTATTATCTATTGCATGAACGTTACAAGTAGGCCACACTTTAAAATCTAAATGTAATGTTTCGTGCCTTCTTCGTCACAAAAGTTTCTACTAATTCCTTCAATTCCAGTGTCAAAGCGTAATCACATTCCGTTGAAATGAGGGAGGTAGGGGGCATTTTCACCAACGCGAATATCTATAGGGCCTGTATTGGCTTCTATTGGCCTAACTTGCGGGGGGGGGGGGGGGGCGAAAAATTGAAAATTCGTCCTGGGCGCCGAAATATATCGCTACGCCTTTATATGATAACCTCTCTATAGTATCTATAATGTAATCAAAGTAATTAATTGTTGAGTACTTTTAAAAAAAAGGCTATTACACATTTTTGCGCCTCCTATGAATAGCGTCCTAGGCGACGGCCTAGTTCGCCTTGTAACGGCTAAAATTCGGTTTTTTAAACACATTTTTAAAAAGGCCGAAGTGTGACATCACATTATTTGAACCATCATCCCCTACCCCCTCAGAAAGAAACAGGTGGACTCTACTTCACTTGCCCCATAGGCCGTCACTCTCCCTCATCACACGTCGTCACTAGTCTAAAGTACGAACCCCCCCCCCCCCCCCCCCCCCCCACCAGTGTGACTTAATTTATTATTTTATGGACGACCCTCATCCGTAACTATATTATTGGTGTTAAGACTTTAGACAATCACAATGTGTGAATAGTCATTAACAGCAAAATAATTAAAAAAAATATCTATCGATTACTATCGAATGAAGATTGTCTTTCTTTCTTGCTGACTATCCTACACAATAAATAAATAATTTTATTTATTGTTTACAAAATAGTTCGAGAAAACAAGAATTACGTGGTTATATCCCTTATGTCTATATCAACAATTTTTTCTTTGTGATTGGAGAGTAAAACTTTAAAATTTATATGCACTGTATGTGTACTAATAGCCGGGTAAAAATTCTTCAAATATTAGGCTACTGCAGGTCGACTATTTTTGTTTGTAGTGTTGGTGGTAAATTTTAGCACTAATCGTTTGCAGTACAGGTATTGTTTAACAATTCAATGAATGAATAATTAAAAATTAATCTAGCTTAATGATTACAGTAGGCCTAATTATTTTTTATTAAAATTAAGCAATAATAAAAATAAAACAACAAACTACTCGACTCGACTCTCTCTCTTCTTCACTTCTCTGAGTCTTCCTTCAGTCTTGATTACACACAACTTCATAACTTAGACTAGTTTCTAGATCTAGACTAGATTCTAGATCTATAGATATCTACTCTAGATTTAGTAGTAGTACCTAGATCTAGTACCTAGTAGCCTACTTATTTTTGATACTGATACTCAGAGGCATAGCGACCCTTCCCGGCGCCCGGGGACAAACTTTCATTTCCATTTGCACCCCCTCTCAGACTTTCGATTTGCACCCCACCCTCAAACTTCCGATTTGCACCCCCCTCCTCAGACTTTCGATTCCCCCCCCACCCGCCTTAAACTTTTGATTTGCACCCCCTTTCAAGCTTTCAATTTATTTTTCCAACCCATTTTGGCGCCCCCTAAGCCCCTAAGGTTGGCGCCCAGGGACATATGTGTCCCCCGCCTCTCCCTCGCTACGTCTCTGCCTATACTTAGAAAGAGTAGAGTCTGAGTAGACTCCAGATTACTCTAGCTAGATCCTAGAATGATAATCTAGATCTAGAAATCTAGTACTAGATTCCCTAGATTCTACTCAATAACTCATTCTCATGTACTGCAGTGTGTGTTACTTGTGAATCACCACTACTACAAACTAGACTAGAATCTAGATCTAGAGGGTTTTGTTAAATTGCAAAATGGCAAGGTGGTAAATTAGGAGAAGAAATAGTAAATATAGTAATAGCTAGACACAAATTGTAAGACATTTTTTTGTTTCATGCTTTTGGTGATTTTTTTTACCAAATGTGCGAGAAGAAAAGTTATGAACTAAGTAGGTATATCACTAGGTCAATACCTTCTGATCTTTAACAATTTGTATTGTTGTACTTGTAGAAATTAATTGAATGCAAAGGTAGGCTAATATTACGAAATTTATTTGCTACATTACAACATGCTTGCGGCGTTGAGCATGGTGATGTTCAAAGGCGATATATATCGGGCAGCTTCGGTGTTCCACACAAAAGAAAAATATTCACAAGTCATCAGCATGTCTAGCGACGTACAAATTGAAAGTTATAACAATGCAAATGAAATGGATTTTAAGTTTGGATTAAAGTTCATTGTAAGTCGGATGCTGTATAATTTTTTACAGATATATTCGCATTTACCCCCACCCAGCGTAAGTATAAGGTGGGGCCGTCAGTTTCGCAGCCTTCTCACAATTTACAGCCTCGCCATTTTGTGTCTCACAATTTTCCAACACTCAGATCTAGAATTTAGTTGATTTAGGTCAAGACTTAGACTCTAGTAATTTTACTAATTTAGAGTTATGGTAAATCAAATTCCTCAAATTTATAGATCTAGAATCTAGATGTACATTATTATAGATTAAAGCTTAGTTAAACAACTTCGTTTATAATTAGGTCTATTTGAAAGGTGTGCTTGAGGTCATTTTTACCATTAGTATACTTGAATCTCTCAGGGCCTGTATCTCTCACCCCTTTCTGAGTTGGGTAAATTGATAATTTTAATGCCGTCATAAGTGGAATTTCAGGGTCACCATCACATAAAACTTCCAAAACAAGGGTGGATATAAATATTGAAGTCATAAGTTAAGGAACCAAAAAAGCATACCTTGCTACTCACTCAAATGTAGATTTTAATTAGCTATTAGGCCAGGTAATATTAATGATTAATAGATCTGCTCTGTCCACTGCTGTAAAAATAATAGATCAAAGATCTAGTAAAGTTTTAAAGTTTAAAAAAATAATTGAAAAATAGGTTTTGTTAGTCAATAACCTAAGAACTAAAGCGTTAACTAACTACTATTAATATAAAGGCACACAAAGAAGACTAGGATTGTCATCTTGCAGACTTGCCTAGTAAATTATTTTATCTCTGGGCTTTTAGTGTAATCGTGTTTGTTTATTCTACCTTACTTATTATTGAATCTATTGGTTGTTCACTACACAATTATTGTGAAAGTTAAGATGATGCATGAAATAATACAGCTTTAATGCAATGGTTGTACAAGCTATATTTATTAATAGCTAACACTGTAATAAAACATACAAGCTAAGTTTATTTTTTTAAAGTTAATCAAAATCAACATTCTTTTTTTTTCCTACGAGTCATACATTCTCGTACTACACATAATGATAATCTATCACAACAAAAAAATCAAATGGAATATAATCTCTAATTCATATGGATTTCAATTTATAACCTTATCTTTTTATTGAAATGAATACAATGTAAAATAAGATATGTTGTATTAAGCCATATTTAATATTTAGCCAGGTGAATTTGTACCATGGACAAGATAAAGCGCGATGTGCTCATTACCAATCGGGTTGGCCTTGTTGATAGTATCAATGTGAATGATGGTCTATATACTCAGCTATTAGCAAAGAGAGTACTAAGTCAAAGACAAGTTAATCGTATAAAGGTGAGATAACATTTTTTGTGAGCGTGTTTTTTTGCATTGAGATTTTTTAGTTAGAATTTGTATTTATGTTAAGCTTATTTTGATTGCTATCTATCTATTTCTACATCTTTCACAAGAGTGGCATGAAAATTTGGGAAGTTGTTGAGAATACTCCTGGGGAGGTTTCTACAGAAAAATAATTTCAATTTTGGAGGGCAGCGCCCCTGCAATGCGCAATTTTGTGACCATGGCTCCCCCCATGAACACTAATGCATCTATGATTGTTTTAATAAGTGCTATACACTAATGATTATGGATACGATTGGCTACTATAAGCATTTACTAAATCAAATCAGGAACATTCTGCAGGCTGTAATTTGGTGCCCTGGGTTCCTGGCACACAACATGGGATGATTAAACCAAACCAGGGGCCGTACCTGGCACCCATGCAGTACTATAACCTCTGGATTTCAAGAGTGCCCCGCAATACTCCAGACACCTGGGGGGTGGGGGGTTGCCGAGATGTCTTTACAATTAAGACTTTCATAAAGCACGCCCTGGGCAGCATAGTGTATATTTATATAACTAAAAATACACAATTGATAAAACATTACGTTTTGCCAGCTAAGTTACCCTTTAAAAAATAAAGATTAAGATCAAGTTTAGAACCCTGTGATGCAATGTGTTTGGTTTTACATGATCCAATAAGATAATAAACTGGGAGTGATCTCCCCTAAACTTTCTTGAATATTCTAATATAACACTACGGGGGATGGCAACTCCGGACATAGACAGTATTTTAAATCTATTTTTAATTACTTTAACTTTTTATAATAGAATAGAATCTCGAAAAAAAAATGCCAAATAAAATGTGCACAATGGTGCGGGATATTATTAGTACTTTATAAATTCACATGCGTTTTTTAAGAAATTGTAAATAATGTAAATTACTACTTCCGGTCGACGGAAATTATTCAAAATTTAATAGAAGGCAGAGAATTAGAACTTTAACTTACATGTGAAATTTCTTTATCTATCTAAAATAGTACTCAAGTTATAGGCTTTTGAAAAAATTCCACTTCCAGTTATTGGAAATCGCTCAAAAGTTAATACAATTTTGATATAATACTTATATATGAAATTTCATCAACCTAGCTCTAACGGTACTGAAGTTATCGTGTTTACACACAGGCACACATACACACACAAAACATACAGACAAGATTGCAAAACTATGTTTTTCCTACTCAGGAAGCCCTAAAATGTCGAGATTTTTGCAAATCTCGATTATTTTTTTTTTGCCCAATTACAAGACTTTCTCTATACTTTGTATATACGGGAAAGTAAAAAAGTGAGATCATGCGTCTAAGATTAAAAATACATGATGCGTAACACATTGTAATATTTTTGTTCTTCGTCTAATCTTTTGTCCATCTTATTTTCTCAGGGAAATGGTCGACCGGAGGAAGAACAAGTGGAAGAGCTGCTCAATGAACTGTCCAAGAAAGAATGCTTTGAATTATTTTGTGAAGCATTGATAGCTGACAACCAAGAGCATATAGTTAAAAAATATCTTCAGCTCCCTGCTGCCAAAGAGACTGTGGCCTCTGAAGCATCTGTAGCACCTCCTCCAGCATGTACCAATGCGGGAAATCCTGTATGCCAACCAGCACAGGTGCAGTCATTAGGAGCAACAGAAGCGTCATCCCCTCTAAAGAGAACATGTCCATCCTCGTCATCGTCTACTGTTTTATTGATAAAAGAGAATGACAATAATCTTTATATTAGATATGCAGATGAAACACCTGAGAAACACCCCAGATTGACTGAACAAGCAGTTGCCTTTCAACCAGATGAAACCAGATATATGATGAAACATTTTGTTGCAGAAGATACTGAGCAGGATGGCGAGTTGGATAACAGGATAATGGTTCCGAATGTTGCGTCTCGTTCAATTTTAATGAGCAATCCTCAGTCATTGGACAACCCCAATATTCAAGATAAATCTAGATACGCTACAGCTTTTGGAAAAGAGGGAGATTTTATAAGGTTTGAAGATTAATACTCTTTAAGGGCATGGACGGGTGAGGAATAACAAATTAGCCAAAATGCTTATTTCTAAACCTAATTCTATCATATCATATCAAAGAGTTATGGCCGAAAATTTCCTGCCATTGCCATGGTGATGGTGGCCATCTTAGAATTTTTTAACCATTTTAACATTGAAATTATTAACTTGTTTTGGAAAGTTAATTATCAAACATGATACATTTATTCACGGGTATTATTCTTTTAAATTAGCATAAGTAAATTATAACTAAATAAAAATTTTCCATTGTTTTTTTAAAAATATTTTTTTATTATCTTTTACTTTTTTTTGCAATTTAAGAAAAAAGTTTTGTTTCAAATAATGATACTGCATTTACCACTTGCTGTCATTCCTCACTTTTTTTCTTTTGCTTACCAAACTTTGAGCAGAAGTTGACATGCAATGCTTTTTTAGCTCTAAAATAATTTATAAAAAATTCACATTCAATACTTCTGCAGGCTGTCATCATTTGGAACTAGTTCCAAATTCATCAAACTGTCCCCTTCTCTTCCATCATTTGACCTAACAGTCTTGGCAGCTCAAAAAGCTTTACATTCCGTCCCTAGAAAACCTTTTACAGCTCCAGAGACTGAATCATCTAGATTTCAAGGTGATGCTGTCGGTAAGTTTTTAAATATTAGCATCTTCAATAACTGTTTAAAAAGAAAAGTTAAAAACTAAGGGTGATGAATCGCTAGATGATACCTTACACTACACTTGTTTTTACGTATGACAACTGCTCCTTGTGGTGATGACTGGACCTTCATTCTTCTCTGTCTAAATGTTTGTTGTTATCTCCATAGAGGTTCTCAATTTCTCATATCATGATTTTGTTCCACAAGGTTGTCATCTTTGCAATTTGTGCATCCATGTTTCTTAACTTTAAAAATTTTGAAATATCAGTTAAGATTGGTAGTTTAAAAAAATCACTAGTGGCATCACTAACTAAATTTAATGTTTGAAAGATTCAGTCCACTATTTTAATAGATTTTGATTTCTCCTGTATTGTTTGTACCCAGATCCACAAACCATATTGAAAGTTGAATTCAGATATTACTTGGCTAAATCTAACTAATACAAGCAACATCAATAGTAAAGTGTTTAGTTGTTTTGGATGATTATAGATACTGGTGTCTGATAATGGAATCTTCTTTAAAAAAAGGGGTGTTGGGTTGTTAGTAGTATTGTAATCTTGACTAATTTTATGGTTAGAAATTAGGGTTAGGCGTATGGTAGGACCAGGGTTAGGGTTAGGGACAGGGTTAGCATCAACATTAGCCAGCCAAGTGTGTATTTAGTTAATTACCAGTAACCTAACACCCCTTTTTCAAAGAAGATTCCATTATCGGACTCGGGTGTAGACATTCTCCCGTTTTATTTTTACATTTATGAAAAAAAAATTCTTAAAAATAAATATTCAGTAAAATGGCCAAATTTCCATGTCTTTACATGTCTTCTGCTTTTGAGCCAAATGTTCAGAGCTACTAAACACATAATTGTGGACCCATTTTTGCTATTCTCCATAAAGAGGAAAAACATATGCTTTACATTATTTATTTTTCATATAAAAAATCCCTCATTTCAACTTTTAAAATTTTAAGGCACTGCCATATTCTTTTATTTAGAAGTTATGCCCCCTGAGTTAAAACTAGTAGAAACTAGAAGGACAGGTATCGGTAACAGAAAAACTGTAGTGTAGAAAACTACTGAAAGGCTATCTTTCTTATCTTTTGTCTCCCTTTGGTTTAGTATTTACATAACATCTATTTTATGGTGTTAGGGATTTGTTCATTGTGCTTTACTGTGCCATTATAGTCTTATTTAAATTTTAACAGACATTTTTTTAATATGATTAGCATTAATCCTATGGAAACAATAATTTTTCTTGTTTTAATTTTTACTTCATTCAGACACAATGGCACTTAAAACTGCTACATGGATAACAAACCAGAATCAAAACTACATGCCTGATAACTCAATTAATGGTATGTTTATTTTTTTTACAGTTTTAATGTATGTAATTAATATATTCTCATTGATGTCATAAAATTTGTGTTGAAATTATGGATTTCACTCTCTTAGCCCTTATGCCTCTATTATGGTACGTCAGAATCCGGCTGTAAACAACACGCTATACTTAGTATCACCTAGTGATGGAACTATTCTTTTTAAGGAGTTTTGAAATGCCTATCAATACACAGGAAGTCTCAAGCTACTTTTAGTAAATTTGCTACTGTTTATTGGCAGTATATTTAGCCTGTCGCTTGACCTACTTTATCGTCATGGCAGCAGAAAACGACTATACCATGATTCCGTCTTTTAACAATTTTTCATGGTTATTTCAGAAACACATACAATTTTTATTTTGCTAATTATTCAAATTATTACAATGGATGATTAGTGTGATGACGCTAGTTCAGGGTAGATGACGCTAGTTCAGGGTAGATGGTAGAAACAGACTATAGCTAGTAGGTTAGACAGACCAATCTTCTTCTTCTTCTTCTTTGTTCTTAATTTTTGGTGTTGGGAGGTATCGAGCCTTATCTGCCAGAGGGTTTGAACTCGAGACTTTTTTTGAATTTATCAACCATGAGCTTTGCCGACTCGACCATGCTTCCGTCACAATTAAGGATTACATGTCAACTGGTTTTGTGCCATTGAGGCCATTGACTCCGATTTCAGCCTGCTTTTCTTTTTGGATTTGCTTCCATGGCCTTTGTCCAACCAAGAACAAACTACAAGGCAGCAGTTGTTTGATTTTGGAGTTGTCTCTCCTAGAAGAGTGGCTGTCCCCAGCTAACGCGCCTCATCTGCCCGAGGGTTCGAACTCGAGACTTTTCGGTTTAGCAACCATGAGCTTTACCGACTCGACCACGCCGACCCCAGACAGACCAATGAAAATACAGGAGCTGACCGGTAACGTGGGATGGTCAGCTGACCACTGAAGCGTGTGTCAGTAGTTAGATCAGCAGTTAGTGATAAGTAACGGTTAGAGACTGAGATATGTAGAGCTAGGGAACAGTTGGTGTTAGGTAGCGCAAGAGAAATGTAGAGTTAGGTAGAGAGCTAGAGGTAGATTGCGTTAGGATTGGTCATGGGAGTGCGTAGTTAGTAGTAGTAGTAGTAGACAGCACATAGTATAGATTAGTTAGATAGAAGTAGAATAGTTGATTTATGTAAATGAAGAATAGTATATCTTGGATCGCACTTGTGTGTGTTAATTCCAAACTATAATCAGGTTGGTATCATCTTAATCACCCCCACCCTCACATATGGTGGTGCTGCTTTCCCCACCCTTTACAATTAGTGTTTGATGGAAACTTGCCATTTGTACTTTTGTTTTGGCCTAATGGCTGAGAATATCAAGCAAACATAGATAAGCAAAATGTTAATTACTGTATTTAATATTATTGTAAGAACACTCAAGCTTGTGCAATTAATAGAAAATTATATGTTATGTCCTACTTAACTAATTTCATTAATTAAAAATAAATTATGCAGGGGTAAAAAAAAAACCTTCAAAAACTAACTTGATTGAGGGAACAGCCAACTTAGCCTGTCCATTTTGCCCACCATGTTAGTGAATGGGAAGAAATCTAGCAGACAACACATTTTTGCTAAACAGTCAATGGTGCCTCAACAACACTCCTTATATTAAAAACTAACCCAGAGCATCAGTCATAGCATTGCAGCCATTTAAAAAACAAACATGCTTTTTCGCAAATCATTTTCTGGGGTTGCCCATGTTTGGTATTGTTAGAAATAAATGTGTAATATATTAATTAAAATACCATCATTTCTCTTCAATTATCTGTTGTTTTTTAATAATTGGAGGAATGATTGATTTGTAATGAATTTTTTAATTCAGTGAGCTAAGAAACTAACATTTTCTTTGTTCTGGAGGTAAATTTCTATTAGCTGTTTAAGTGCTGAGAGGGTTAAATGACATTGCTTCTATGAAAACTTTTAGATGCAGGGGTAAAGAACACATTTTTTAACAATAAACAATTTAAAAATTAAAGTACTTTTACCAGTACTGTTTTCAGTTCATGTAATCAAATTTTTTAATTGCTTATTGATGTAATTTGCAAATTGATAGGGGCAGACTAATGGACCCAAGTGAGAATAGTTTCAAAGGTATTTAAGAAGCCCGTTAAATATTTTTAAAATCATGCACAGTGTAATTAAAATTAATATGGCTATAAAATTCTGACTATTTTTTTTCTGACTTTAAAAAGAATGGATGTATTTGATGTTTTAGTATTTTCTGAAATTAAACACAATTTTTTAAAAATGGCAAAAGCAATTTGGTTTTCACATGGTAATGGCGACATAAACAATGACATCCTGCAATTTGATAGGCTAGCATAAATTTATATTATAAAAAAAAAATTCACAAATGGCAGAACTAGGTCATATGGTTTAAAATAGCATTGTTATTTAAAAACTTGACCTTCAATGTTTTGTAAACAGATAACTATTGATCACTGAGTTCCTGTACAGCCAATCAATGTTTGTCTTACAAAGGTGAAACATCAGGTTATAACTTAGGCTTGATGAAAATAAATAGAAATGTAGCCTTGAACTCAAAAAATTATTTTCAAGTTCTCGGGAGTTGCAACTTTTATAACATTGATTCTAAAATATTAAATTTTTTTTCTGGGGCACTTTGATTGCAATCTAAAAACAGCATTTTTTTAATCCATGTCAACAATGTGTTGGAAGGATACTCGTCAACTCTGTGGCCTCCATTTAATTTAATATCTTGATAGTTACTTCCCATTTAAAGATTTTAAAAAATCAAGGTAGACAACCAGAAACTGTTTGCAAAAGTTATTAAAAAAACAAATCATCAATAGTAACCAAAAAAAAATAAGGTGTTCATTAATTATTTATTATTGTATTAAATATGAATATCAAAATCTTTATATGGCTTCTTGTCCTTCCTTTATATTTCATGGATTATAGAATTATCATTTTACTCTATCCTGAATATGAAACTGTTAGTTGTATTAAATACCTTATCTATTAACATTTGTCAGTTCAGTTAAGCAATACTGTCTGGATGAAGACGTGGGTATAGTCTACTTAAATTAATTTGCGTGTTTATTTTCTGTGGACCTATGGCAGGGGTCAGCTACTTTTGACTTCGGCTCTCCAGTTCCTTGCACAAATATTAATAGTTATATAATTTCATTTTTACTGGACGGCGACTTTACTCCGCGTTCAGTTGGATGGAATATAAGCCTGGTAAGAACCAAAGGATAAAAGCGAACGATGCAAGTTATTCAAACCGATATCCAAGCCAGTTAGAAGTTGTTTGCCGTGTTGAGGCCTGGCTGGCTATTTGGAGATACCTCCTCAGCCAGTGATATCCGTAAAGAAAAAAATAAAATTAAAATTAACAGCTTCTAAAGTGGATTGAGATAGTCCTAGAATAATATTATTTGATTACTAATTTTACTATCCTGGCGAAACATGTCTATGTTTTTATATGAATAAATAATATTTCATATTTAAAGCTATTTATTTTAAATAACAAATCAAATTTATTTACCTAATCCTAATCAAATACCGAATATTGAACTAAAAATGTTGTGGCTCTTTAAAAACTGGGAAAGTTTGTAAATTGTAACTTTTGGCTCTTGACTAGCAAAAGGTTGCCGACCCCTTACCTATGGCAACACATTCAGGGTCCCCTCTCTTTTACCCTTTCCCAGTCATGGGTAGGCTATAGCTACAAGTCAGTGTTTGTTTGTGATCAGTCCCCCTTCCTAAATGAGCTGTCATTCTTTAACTGTTGAGCATCCTCTGCCTGATGGACAACTTATTGTTTTGAACTCATCTTTCATATACATATAGTGTGTATATTATACACCTACAGTTAAACATGGGAGGAGTGGGTGGAGTTTGGGAAGGTGCAAAAATTTTGAGGCCTTTTAAAGTGACAAAAGTTTGGAAACTGCTGCCTGACTTCTTGTATTGTAGTTTTATTAGTTTTTTGTAACTGTATTATAAGAGTTAATTTTTAAAAATTCCTTTAAAAATAAGGCTTCACTACTCGTTTAACAGTTTTTAATAAATGCTTTTTCTACCTCAATTTAGATACAATTAAAAAATGGGACTCCCTGGCAACAAATATGCAATCCTCCAAATCGTATAGACATGTTGAAATATTGCCTGATATAGGAATAGGGGATATGGAAGAAATAGACCTTCCAGATGGATGTGTCAATGTTAAAGTTGAACACACTAGCAAGGAATTTTTTCTAAACAATTTCAAGAAGGTAAGCATTTCTCTTTTTGTTTAATTTTTAAAAAATTTAAATTTCATTAGATAATTTTAAAAATAATCAGCTAGCATCTTAAAGAAAAGAGCAGAGTTGGAAGTAAAAGTTTTTAGCTTTAAAAAAGAATAGTCCTTTAAAGCTCATATTATTCTCCTTATTTTTTCATTTGACCTAGTTTGCTTTTCATATGTTTGTTCTTCAAGTTTAAAAATTAATTCTGGTACTAAGTTTTAAAATAATTTATATTTATGAACATGTATCATCATAATGTTTTACAAATCCTTTCTTTGATTATTGGATAACTTTTAACTTTTAAACTTATGAACACTTATCATCATAGTGTGTTACAAATCCCTTTCTTGAATAGTTGATACCTTTAAAACTTGCATGTATTGTTATTGTGTTTTATGAATCTCTTTCTTGAATAGTTGATACCTTTAAAACCAATTAATTATTTTTTCTTTCTAAAGGCTTATCCCTTGCGTCAGATTCCCAGGGGTTATGCTCTCATTATAAATGTTGACGAGGTGGTTGGAAAGCCTCCCAGGAAAGGAACGAATTTTGATAGGGATAATCTATGTAACCTTCTTACCCAGTTGCACTTCAACATTATAGTATTTAATGACAGTGATGGTCTCTCAGCTCAGGTGAGTACTTTAATCTAGCTCTTATTTTGTATTTTATGTGCCAGGTAAGCTATGTCTACTTATAAGGCAACTGCTGATATTGCTAGCCATGGCAAAAGGAAAAAAGGCTGACCAAGGAAAACCTGGAGACTGTCCTGGAAGAAGACAAACCAAGAAGATTTGGATACGCCTGGGGACAGTTGGAGAGACACACACCAAGAAGATTTGGATACGCCTGGGGACAGTTGGAGAGACACACACCAAGAAGATTTGGATACGCCTGGGGACAGTTGGAGAGACACACACCAAGAAGATTTGGATACGCCTGGGGACAGTTGGAGAGACACACACCAAGAAGATTTGGATACGCCTGGGGACAGTTGGAGAGACACACCCCAAGAAGATTTGAATACGCCTGGGGACAGTTGGAGAGACACACCCCAAGAAGATTTGGATACGCCTGGGGACAGTTGGAGAGACACACCCCAAGAAGATTTGGATACGCCTAGGGGCAGTTGGAGCAACACACCCCAAGAAGATTTGAATACGCCTGGGGACAGTTGGAAAGACACACACCAAGAAGATTTGGATACACCTGGGGACAGTTGGAGCAACACACCCCAAGAAGATTTGAATACGCCTGGGGACAGTTGGAGAGACACACCCCAAGAAGATTTGGATACGCCTAGGGGCAGTTGGAGCAACACACCCCAAGAAGATTTGAATACGCCTGGGGACAGTTGGAGCAACACACCCCAAGAAGATTTGAATACGCCTGGGGACAGTTGGAGAGACACACACCAAGAAGATCTGGATACGCCTGGGGACAGTTGGAGCAACACACCCCAAGAAGATTTGGATACACCTGGGGACAGTAGGAGTGACACACCCTAAAAAGATTTGGATACACCTGGGGACAGTTGGAGCAACACACCCCAAGAAGATTTGGATACACCTGGGGACAGTAGGAGTGACACACCCTAAAAAGATTTGGATAGGCTGGGGACAGTTGGAGCGACACACCCCAAGAAGATTTGGATACACCTGGGGACAGTAGGAGTGACACACCCTAAAAAGATTTGGATAGGCTGGGGACAGTTGGAGCGACACACCCCAAGAAGATTTGGATAGGCTGGGGACAGTTGGAGCGACACACCCGTACAAGGAAGGGCGATATGCTAACCTAACCTATATAATAACAGTTTTTTTAACTTTCTGGGTTAAAACATTTTGTCTGAATGCCTACAACAGCTATCTCCACAATTCATTAAAGTGGTGTATGTCAATTGCTCAACTGACATCTGTCACAGAGCAAATTGAAAGAAAGCCAACTGATGTAATGGTCTAATCCACAAATAATTTTTAATTCTGTTTTAGTAGATTTGAAAAGAAAACATGTCAATCCACCCATTGCAGTTAATAATGTGCAAATACAATGTTTAAATACTGTTTTTATGTTAGTTTTATATAACAAAAAATGTTTGTTATTTCAAAAAAATGTAAGCTTATTTGCTGGTTCACAGAAAAATGCAAAAATAGAAAAATGCGGCAATAGAAGCAAACTATACTAGTAAACTTAAATTTTGTCATATTTCGTGGAAAAATGTAGTCGTCATTCTTTGCTACGTCAACAATTGATCGATTTTAAGAGAGTAAATTTCGTTGTGCAAATTTTTGTGCACAGTTTTCCATTGCACATTTTTCCATTTGTGCATCTTTCTGGTCACCACTTTTGCTGTGATAAACTTAGTCACTTTTATTATAAGTTCACTTGATCAGAAACATTTAAATTTATATAAAATAGCTATACAAATCCTTAGAATTTTATGATAACAAACTTTTAAATTCACTAAGCATAAGTCACAGAAACACATTTTTGATGTAAGAGCTTTTGTCAATAAAATGCATTGAAAAGATTTCTTGAACGACCAACAGTTTTACTTTAACTATGCTGTTAACTTTTAAATTTATATACCCTAAAAATGTATTTAAATCATATTTAACTAAAATAAAGCTACATTTATATCTGCTTTAATCTCTTGACAGGATATTGTCAACAAGCTGAAAGCATTTGCCAGAATGAAAGAACATGAAGATCTTGACGCTTGTTTTATTTGCCTGTTGAGCCATGGGGAGGAGGGGTACATCTTTGGGACTGATGGGAAACGTATTCCCCTTGAGGAGATTTTCATGCTGTTCGGGAACACAAACTGTAAGGGACTCATTGGGAAGCCAAAAATTTTTATCATTCAGGCATGCAGAGGGGGTAAGTAATTGTTTATATTGCATTCTAATGTTAATAAGATAATCAGTGGCGATAACAAAAATTCTAAACAAAGTTTACAATCAACATACTAATTTGAGAAAAAAATTAAGATGTAAAACAAAAAGTATATTTTCAATTAAATGTCTGTATCATTTTAAAAAATAATAATTAAAATGTCAGTATATTTTGATACCTTGACTATTGCCAGTTATTTTCTCTTTAGATCTTTTAAAATTTGAAAAAAAACAACTGATTTATAATATAAAGTTGTACTGAGTTGGTAGTTAATTTTGATGAGCACAAAACTATCCATTCCAATATTTAAATGTGACAGCTTATTTTCTGTGGATGGGAATGTTAATCATGGGGTTGAGACATAGCACACACCTTACCAACCCTGAGAATTTGAGGTTGAATCCCTGTATCAGGTTGACCTTCTGCCTGGCCAACCTTGATCTCACACAGCTCTGATAGGTCAAAGTTTTTTTTTTTTACTGTAGGGAGTGATTTTAATGTTAAAACTCTTGATCACAAACTTAAGACATGGCAGCTCTTAAATATATTTAAAGAGGTTAATATAGAGGGGTTAAAAAACTAGAACTTGATATCTTTTCTAGGGTCTTGAAAAACTAGAGCTGATATCAGGGTAATTTTTCTAAGGTTTTGTATAAATAGAACAGATAGCAGGGTAATTTTTCTAAGGTTTTGAAAAAAATAGAACAGATAGCAGGGTAATTTTTCTAAGGTGTTGAATAAATAGAACAGATAGCAGGGTAATTTTTCTAAGGTTTTGAATAAATAGAACAGATAGCAGGGTAATTTTTCTAAGGTGTACATAAACTAGACAAAACTGATAGTAGTGATAGTATGGTAATTTTTCTCCAGACATTTATATTGAATATTAACTAAAGTTGTCTTCAACTATTAAGCTTTTAAAGAAGATAAGTGATATAACAGTCACATTTACAAAAACCAACACTGATACATTCTATTTAGATTTTGTGTCAGATTCTGTAAACAATTTATTTTTCTAACAGTTTTTTGAAAAATTTTGAGTGACTTTAGGTAACTGAATTAAGTTACCAAGCTAGTCTTTCTTGAGGCTTTTAATAAAAAATTTTAAACAGTTATTTTAAATTTCTAAACCTTGCCCCAACATGTCTCCTCTTGTGTCATGTTGTAATAAGTCTATTTAGAAAAAATAAAGATGTTTTTAAAAAAACATTTGGTTATTATGGTTAATTAGACACTCTTTTATAGAGCTGTCTGTGGGTTGTACTAATTCTTTTATATAACTGTTTAAACATTTTTGAAAGGCCTTCAACTAGCTAAAATAATAGCATCATACTGTATTGAAATATCTTTGTTAAGCTACACATAGACCTTACACTAAAGTATATTATAACACTAAAGCTCACAACTAGTTGTAATGGTTATCTCCCCTCTACCACTAATATTGCCAAGTTTTCTGTTATGTGAAAGCTTGAAGGCCAAGTTAAGCTATTAAACATACTAAGTCCATAAAAAATGGATTTAATGGTGCTGTTGTTGAGATATTTTTTGTTTGTTGTCCAACTTATTTAAATAGTAGTGTGCTAAAACCCATAAGGTTTATCTGTGTGAAAAATCCATATTGTCATAATTCTTTTTTTCACATTACCTGTTTTATTAACTGCCACATTAATTTACCACCACCCCTCCCCTCCCACCCTACCACTCATTCTGATAGCTTGATAATTGCTGTTTTTAGACAAAGGAAGGTTTTTTTTATGCATATCACCTGCCAAATTAAAAAACATTGAATGAAAGCAGTGGAGAGATAGATAAAAATCAAGTGACATGTTTTCAGACTAGATTTATGGCAAATGATAGAGTTGATCAATCTGCCAATACACCCCCCCCCCCCCCCCTTCCCTCCACATACATAATCTCCCAAACAACCCTTTTCCCCAACACAGATGTGCTAAACACTAGTTTCCAGCACACATCACCCCCATACCCCACCCCATCACACATTCCATACCAGGCCCCACACAAATCACTCCTATACCCCCACCCCCACATAAGCTTTACACACAAGGTCCCAATACACATTAGCCCCATACCCCCACCCCTTACAGACACAACACACAAGGTCCCAATACACATTAGCCCCATACCCCCACCCCTTACAGACACAACACACAAGGTCCCAATACACATTAGCCCGATACCCCCACCCCTTACAGACACAACACACAAGGTCCCAATACACATTAGCCCCATACCCCCACCCCTTACAGACACAACACACAAGGTCCCAATACACATTAGCCCCATACCCCCACCCCTTACAGACACAACACACAAGGTCCCAATACACATTAGCCCCATACCCCCACCCCACACATACACACTAAACACCAATTCTCAATATACATCATACCCCCACCCATCACAGACACACTAGAAACCAGATACCAACACACTCCAACCCCCAACCAGCCCTCCCAACCTAAATCTCTACACCAGCCATGTAGGGTAGTAAAAAAATAAAATCCAGTTAATGTGTTCTTGTAGTGGACTGTTTACCATAGACAAATACCTCCCTGCATGTTGTGCATGGTGCCACTGATCACCCATTAAGTCAGGCTGACATTTCTCCACCATCAACACAACCGTGGAACAATTGAATAAAACATGAATAAATAAATACATCAAAATTTCCAGGCTGTTGAGGTGGTGTCTATTATAACAGACACCCCCTCCTCCCCCATCTGTTATTTCCTGATTTGTTGAAGCAGAAGTCCGACTTGTGAAACTGAATTGATTTAATTGTTTTAGTTTTAATGGCCTCTATGGTAGTGATTGTAACAGGGCGGGCATAAATTGCATATGTTGTAACTTTGACTAGGCCGGCCTGCAAGCCATTTTGTTTGGTTTAAATAAAAGTGAATTTCATTGGTCGATGAAGTAATGAGTAACCATTTTTATATTCAAATTTAAGTATTAGTATTTTATGAAAAACAATTGAGATTTTTTTTCTAGACACCAATGCTGATGAGTTAATGAACTATTGTGAAAGATGTCAACATAGTAGAATTTATTAGTAGAAGAATGATGATCTTCTTTCCTACTTGTTGTATGGAGGCTTTCAATATAGAGGCTGGTTGAAACCTAATTGTACTGTTAGGATAGTGCTAGTGGCAGGCTAATGTAGTTAGGATAGTGATTGTGTCAGTCTAAATGTAGTTAGGATAGTGCTAGTGGCAGGCTAATGTAGTTAGGATAGTGCTAGTGGTAGGCTAATGTAGTTAGGATAGTGCTAGTGGCAAACTAAATGTAGTTAGGATAGTGCTAGTGGCAGACGAAATGTAGTTAGGATAGTGCTTGTGGCAGGCTAATGTAGTTAGGATAGTGCTAGTGGCAGCCTAAATGTAGTTAGGATAGTGATGGTGGCAGACAGATGTAGTTAGAATAGTGCTAGTGACAGACTAATGTAGTTAGGATAGTACTAGTGGCAGGCTAATATTTATGACCTGACTGACAAATGTTGCCATATAATTAAAAGTTCAGTTAAGGACTGTAACAATAATTCCCCCTCCTTCACCCAGATCAGTTCATGGTTAGTTCAGGGACCTGTCAAGACATAGTATTTTACTAATCATCATTCATTAAAATAACCACGACATAGTATTTTACTAATCATCATTCATTAAAATAACCAAACCAACACAAATAAAAGCTGATGCAATACTGTGCCAGAGCATAGAGTGTATCAGATGAATGGGTGCTACTATAGCTAGCACTATGGGGACTATCCTCACAGTACATTAAGTATCAGCTAGCTTGATAAAGTTTGTTTTCCTGAAGTAATGACCTTCCTAGTGGAAAATATCATTGCGCATGTCTTTACATGCTGTAGTTGAATGTTCGGGTCCAACCGGGTACAGGACACATGAACGCATACATAAGAACACATACGATCTTAAGTCTTTGCAAACTCAAGTCTAATACATTAGCATCTGTTTAAAACTGATGCTTATTCTAACCAAAATTACCATTGCTTTTTTTTTTAGTCTTATTACAATTTTAATAAGTAGCAATCGTATGTAACAATTAGAATTGAATGAAATATATCGAAGTATTTTTTTTCCTTTACGAATGCCGTGTGTCATGTATCGAAAGAAAAAAAAAGTATTGGTTTTGGTCTCCCAAGCGAATTCCTCACTCGAATACCGGGCTGTTCTCTACAGGGTCGAACGTTTGTCTAAGGTTTTGGGCTCTCTGTGTGTGTGTGTGGGGGGGGGGGGGGGGGGGGTACGGTCGGTTAAAGAGTCCACGATATTGGCGTTTCGTGTTGGAGGGAATTCCTTACACGTCGAAACGGGCGACTGGTGTTCCAAGTCTGCAACTATAATGACTTTAAGCTTTTGGCCAGGCACGCAGCCATTGGGGAAATCAATACCATTATGCCTATCATATTTCACAAAGATTTTTTTCTTCCCCACATTGAAAGCCATACTGGCTTATCCAGCTTGGGGGGGGGGGGGGGGTCGGCTATTGAGATCCTTGTCTGTTTGACTCGTCTATGCTTGTTAGACAAAGCGCCTGGGTTGTAGGGCGATTACGGTAGAGAAGTGGTAGATTTGTATGGGGGATTCATTTGCATTGCTACTGTCTAGCTGTGTATACAATTTGTCTATAGTTGTTGCGTTGTGTTTTTATTCTTCTGTGTTTGGTTCTTTGAATTTCTTATTTCTATAGTCAGCCGTGTAGTCAAATACTTGCCTCTGTTATCTTATTCATGTTACTTATTATGGAGTCAAAGTCTCACCTCTATACAGATTAGTTTACTTCTGTAATCATGTTCTGATATCTGTAGTCAATTATTTTCATCATAAAGTCACATACTTACCTCCGTAGTTACATACATACCTCTGTACTTACATGCATACCTCCGTAGTTATATACATGCATCCGTATTCATAAACATACCTCCGTAGTCACATACATGCATTCGTAGTCATATCCTTGCATTCGTAGTCATATACATGCATTCGTAGTCATATACATGCATTCGTAGTCATATACGTGCATTCGTAGTCATATACATGCATTCGTAGTCATATACATACCTCCGTAGTTACATACAAGCATTCGTAGTCATATACATACCTCCGTAGTTACATACAAGCATTCGTAGTCATATACATACCTCCGTAGTTACATACAAGCATTCGTAGTCATATACATGCATTCGTAGTCCTATACATGCATTCGTAGTCATATACATGCATTTGTAGTCATATACATGCATTCGTAGTCATATACATGCATTCGTAGTCATATACATGCATTCGTAGTCATATACATATCTCCGTAGTCACATACATACCCCCGTAGTCATATACATACCTCCGTAGTCATATACATGCATTCGTAGTCATATACATGCATTCGTAGTCATATACATGCATTCGTAGTCATATACATGCATTCGTAGTCATATACATACCCTGTCATACGTACCCTGTAGTCACCACTAGTACTTCTGATGCCGCCACCAAGATATATTTAAAAACTGACCACTAACCACTGTGGATGTATGCTACAACAGAACAGTTCACCTAGACTACTACAGCAACAAAATGACCATAAACCACTGGGAAACAAACACCGGGACTGTATAATTTTACTATTTGTACATTATGATCGGCCGCTAATCACCCTAACTACGGTTAACCTCTTGAGTCATTTGGTTAAATAGCTTTTGTGTGTGTCTATTGTCACTTAAGCTTTAAGTGTTTTTTTTTTAATAGAATTATTATTACCATTAACTCGAACTTTGTCTTTTTATAACACAAGAATTAAAAAATAAAAATAGAACAGTTTTTTGAATGAAAGTACGTGTCAATGGGTTCGTGTAACCGGGGAAGTTTCGAGGGGTCGCTCAACACGTGTGTCGACGTGCAGAATCCCACCCCAGCCATGGCCAAGACGAGTACTCCGGCAAAACCCTCCTCTCCTTCGTCCATCCACGTGAGCAGCTAACGCCGTCTGCAAAACGGACACTTGGCCGGTTCGTGAACTCGGAAAAAAAAAATTTGGTCGTGTACACACCAGGATCGATTTTAGCTGAAAATACGAAGACAGGACCTGGCCATATCCTTAGCCTGGTTAATCATACCAGTTCTCTCATCATGGGGCTATTTTTAGCTGGGTTATTTTTAGTAACACAGTTCCGTAAACAGGCGAATGGTACCCATTTGAGTAATTGTTGGGTTTGACGTAAATTATGACGATTTTTTTTTCCAGGGATGGGACCTGGGTGATGTGTGATTGGTTGGGTCTAATTTAAGGAGATTAAACAATGTGAGTCATCACTCACTGGTTCTAAAGCTTTAGCCTAGAGAAACACGGTGTGTCACGTGTAAAAACATCAGTGGACATAAAGCTGAATTAGGGCAGCTTTAGTGTAGCTTTACTGTCGGTGAGAGTTTTTCATGTTGGTAGGTGGGCCAATGTTTAGTGGCTGTGTATACATGTTTTAGTGGCTGGGAATACATATTTTAGTGGCTGAAGACACATGTTTTAGTGGCTGGGAATACATGTTTTAGTGGCTGGGAATACATGTTTTAGTGGCTGGGAATACATGTTTTAGTGGCTGGAGATACAGATGTTTTAGTGGCTGGGAATACATGTTTTAGTGGCTGGAGACACATATGTTTTAGAGGCTGGAAATACATGTTTTAGAGGCTGGGAATACATGTTTTATTGGCTGGGAATACATGTTTTAGTGGCTGGGAATACATACATATCTTAGTGGCTGGGAATACATGTTTTAGTGGCTGGAGACACATGTTTTAGAGGCTGGAAATACATGTTTTAGAGGCTGGGAATACATGTTTTATTGGCTGGGAATACATGTTTTATTGGCTGGGAATACATGTTTTAGTGGCTGGGAATACATACATATCTTAGTGGCTGGGAATACATAGGTCTACATGTTTTAGTGGCTGGGAAGAGAAGAAACAAAGCCATGCTCTGCTGGCATTGTTGTACGTTCATCAGTAACCATTCATGTGTAGAGTTTGCTGGTTTAAAAACAGTTATTTCCATCTTTCAGGTGTTTTGTTTCGTATTAACGTTAACTGTTTTATAATAGACTCGCCTCTTTTGTCTGGCTCTGTTGGTACAGCAGCCCATGAAACTCGTCTATACAAAGTGGTTGATGTGGCTAGTGGGCTGACTTTATTGATCTGTTTTTCTGTGTATTGTGACAGTTGCTTTCTTCGCTTGTGTCCTTTGATCCCATGTCTTAAGGCATATTGAACACTGGTGGTTCTTGGATCACTTGTATGTGTGGTCGTTGTTTGTGGGACGTTTTTGTTTTGTTTTTAGATCACTTGGGGTCTTTAAGGAATGTTCGGTTCTAAGATCACTAGTTGTCTATCGGCAATTGTGGGTTTTATATCACTTGTTTCCTTTAGGACATTATAGGCTTTAAAATGGCTTCTGCTTGGTACATATGTGGTTGCCTACCCAGACCAAAGCCCTAGTCTTACCATAAATATGATCCAGATTATCGTCAGAAAACTGCATCAACCCAATGCTCTCTGTCTTATGATGTTATTGCCGACTTAGTTCTCTCTTAGGCCAGGACCCCGCCACAAGAGAGACATTGGGCATCTGCCAGCTGTTTTCACGCCTATCCTTGTATCGGTAGCAACTAGCTAGATACTCGGTAGCAACTGGATAGATACTCGGTAGCAATTGGATAGATACTCGGTAGCAATTGGATAGATACTCGGTAGCAATTGGATAGATACTCGGTAGCAATTGGATAGATACTCAGTAGCAACTGGATAGATACTCGGTAGCAATTGGATAGATACTCGGTAACTACTGGATAGATACTCGGTAGCAACTGGATAGATACTCGGTAGCTACTGGATAGATACTCGGTAGCTACTGGATAGATACTCGGTAGCTACTGGATAGATACTCGGTAGCAACTGGATAGATACTCGGTAACTACTGGATAGATACTCGGTAGCAACTGGATAGATACTCGGTAGCAACTGGATAGATACTCGGTAGCTACTGGATAGATACTCGGTAGCTACTGGATAGATACCCGGTAGCAACTGGATAGATACTCGGTAGCAAGTAGATAGATACTCGGTAGCAACTAGCTAGATACTCGGTAGCAATTGGATAGATACCAGGTAGCAACGAGCTAGATCCTCAGTACCGACTGGATAAATACCCGGTAGCAACTAGCTAGATCCTCAGTACCAACTGGATAGATACTCGGTAGCAACTAGCTAGGTACTCAGTAGCAACTAGCTAGATACCCGGTAGCTACTGGATAGATACCCGGTAGCAACTGGATAGATACCCGGTAGCAACTGGATAGATACCCGGTAGCAACTGGGTAGATACTCGGTAGCAACTGGGTAGATACTCGCTAGCAACTGGATAGATACCCGGTAGCAACTGGATAGATACCCGGTAGCAACTGGATAGATACCCGGTAGCAACTGGATAGATACTCGGAGGGTTCAGACCCCACTCCCTTATTGTTGCATACTGACTTTGTGGGTATTTTTTTTTTTTGGCCATGGCTGAGTTAATACCTTCTTGACTAGTTCTGTGAGATTTCTACAAGATTCAACTCCCTGACTATTCATATCTTTCTGGTTGGGACGTGGTTTACTAGTTTTCTACTTCCCTAACGACAATTTATCGGTTCTAATCTATGCTCCGATTGTTCAAGCGGGGAGGGGGGAGGAAAGAATCACCTCATAATATCACTTACGTGATGATTACATTGTTATCTACATCATCAACACCCCATCGCCAACACCTACATCATCAACACACCATACTATCACCTACATGATTGATACCCTATACCATCACCTACATGGTCACGACCCCATCGCCACCCTTTTAACAACCACGTAGATGCTGCAAACACTGTGCGTAAGGGCAATTTCGTTATCTTAAATCGAGCATTTATAGACGTGAACAAAGGGTGACTACATATACATTCTAGCATAATAAAACATATCTCTTCGAAATATGACAAAATTAAAGTATCTATAATATAAGCGGCTAGGTAGTGTGTCAGTCCTTCCGTCATCGCTATAGATTTTGGGACTATAAAAGTAAACTACGCACCATGCTGTGCTTTTCAGTGCACCGCAGTGTCTTATTATAAGTATTAGAGTAGGGTTTGTTTATATAGCGGCATAGAGCTATTTTATAATTTCCACTGTTTGTACAATTTTGCATAACTTAAAGAAAATATTAAATATACACACACGGCTAAAACATATTAAAAGTATCAATGTCAAATATCATTTTCGTTTATATTCCCAGAAAAAAATGGATACATTTCAATAACATAATAACAGTACGGTAGAAAAATCAAATTAATATAACTCTTTTTTTCTAATTTTGACAAAAGAGGTAATTTAAAAATACATTAAACTCACGCTAATAAAAAATGTGAATGCAAATATACGGTCGTCATAGAAGGAATTAGTGTTGCAATAATATAATTAGCAAAATGTGAATGCAAATTATCCGGATGTGTAAGAGTAAATTATTGTTAGAAAATTATAATTAGCATGGATTGATAAAAGGCAATCTTTTATTTATTTTATTCACTGAATGTAGGCCCAACTGTTTATTACTTATAATTTTGAATCAACTATTCAGCACTATTATAGACGCGTCATCACGTTCATCAGGTGCGCAATGGTTTTAGTTATGAAACTCTATTGTAAATTTTTAAAATTTAAAGTACTGGAAAAAAAATGCGTGAATGGATAAAGTGAAATATTGTAGGTAAAACACGGATATTATAGATACTGCCTATTATTTATACAGTTTTCTAATTATTATTCTATCTTTCGGGTTTTATAGGAGAGGCGTAGCGAGGGGGGGGGGGGGCATATGTCCCCGGGTGCCGACCTTAGGGGGCGCCAAAGTGGGTTGGAAAAAATTGCGCGAGGGGGGGGGGGGTGGAAATCGAAAGTTTTAGGGCGGGGGGACAGGGGTGCAAATCGAAAGTTTGAGGGGGGTGCAAATCACCGGAAAGGGCGCGATTTGGCGCTACGGGCTAGACTGTGAGCAATATTCCTTTATGATTGTATTTAAATTGTGTTTATGTTATGAGTGTTGTGTTTGTTTTTTCGTTTTTTTTTTTTTTGCGTTCGTTTATGTTGTGTTTAGTTTTGTTCTGTTCCCAAGTTGGTACATTTAAAAAAGATTTACCGTGGCGGAGCACGGGATGCAGCTAGTTTTAGTATAAAGTGTTTGTATTTGCGCGTTTTTCTGTTTGCGCATTTTTCCGTTGCGTAGTTTTCCGATTGCGCATTTTTCTGGGAACCAAGCATTTCACGACCAACGATTTTTCTCCTACCCCCAACTGCTATTTTTCATATCAGGGTTTGAGTAGTTTTTATCATTTGATATCGGGCTTTTTAGAGTGTTTAGAATTAATTTAAAACATCGTTTATGAGACTTTGTGTTGTGTTAATTGGTCAATGAAGTGTTTTGTAAACAATGCGGATAGAATTGTCATAGGGAGTGAAACCCAGAGTGTTTGCGGAAATGCCCGATTGTTACCGAAGATCAAAGCCATAACTTGAAAGGGTTGAACAAGCAAACGGAACGAGCAAAGTCAATGATAGGCCGCAACTGATGAAAGAGCGTGTTCGGGAAAACCCAAAATAGGATCGATAGATTACGTCTTCTCATACCCCCCCCCCCCCCCCCCCCATCCCTTTCCTGTTATATGACTTAATCCTTATTCCCTCCAATATGAATGTGTGTTTTTTTTTCTTTTTGTTTGCTGTGTTATGAAATATTTGAACTAACCGCTTCATACTCTTTGTTGTTTTATTTGTACGAGTTTGAGTTTCATTACATTTTTGCGCTATTTTATCTATTTTTAGCTCTTTCTGGTTTTCCCCGTAACTAACACCCCCCCCTTTCCCATACCAACCCCCAATGCATTTTATTTTCTATTTAAAAGCAGTATAAATAAAGCTCCTAATTGTGCTTTATCTTGATGGTGTACCGGGTGAGATGTTTCTTTTTTAAACAGCCTTGCCCGCCCCGCCCTACTAGGGCTAGTTTCCTGCTTGAAACGAAGGTTTTTTTAAAAAAATATAACCAACTACGCACGTTACTCACTTTCTAGTTTTATTAATGATAAAATTCCTGATAACAGTTACATCATCGTAGCCTTTTTCAACATTTAAAACACCATACCGGAAGTGACGTAGTTTAGAAACTTGCAAACCTTCTCAGAAGATTTTAAAAAAAAATTAAATCACTGTTTGAATTGAAAGGTGGGAAACAGATGAGCATGAATTGCTATTTCAAGAAGATCATTGATTAGCCAAACGGATCCCCTATGCTCTGAAGGATAAGTTGAGTCTTACCTATCAGCAAGGATAAGTTGTTTCTACCTATCTGACTGATTTTGTCGTGCCAAACCTTTTAGGAGAGGTTCTTGAAAGTTCACGTCTTAAAATAAGGCATGACGTCGGCGTCGCATTGACGTATTGGTGAGCATAGAGTGGAGCTAAGGTAAGAAGCAAGCCTCGGTGTAGTACAGTTGAAGGCTCCACGCTAGACTGATTATTTCTCAATCGACTAGAGTTGGGGGAAAGAAGACTATTAAGCCATTGCGTAATTTTGTATTATTTTGCACTAGATGAAGAGGAGTGTTGAGTCGATTTCTAGCCCGGATTTAGATGTATAGCCTCGTTGTGGAACTTTTAGCCTCGTTGTAGAAATTTTAGCATTGTTTACAGCCTAGCCTTATAGATCATTTAGCTAATTGTAGTCTTGTTTTGGGCCTTCTATCCTTGTTTTAGTTCTTCTATCCTTGTTTTAGTTCTTCTATCCTTCTTTTAGTTCTTCTAACCTACTTTTAGTTCTTCTAGCTTTCTTTTAGTTCTTCTGGCATTATTTTAGTTCTTCTAGCCTTCTTTTAGTTCTTCTAGCCTTCTTTTAGTTCTTCTAGCCTTCTTTTAGTTCTTCTGGCATTATTTTAGTTCTTCTAACTTTCTTTTAGTTCTTCTATCTTTGTTTTAGTTCTCTAACCTTCTCTTAGTTTTTTTAACTTTCTTTTAGTTCTTTTCTTCTTTTAGTTCTTCTAACCTTCTTTTAGTCCTTCTAGCCATGTTTTAGTTTTTCTAGACCAGATACTCCCTCTGCCCTGCCTCTTCAGATACTTCCAGTGATTTAGAAATCATTATACTTTTGCTTTATTTGATGAGTCAAATTACATTTCCCCCCTCCACAAGTGTTGGCAGTTAAGTATAGGGCCTACATATTGTTAGATTTGAACTTTATAGATACAAAAACAACACAATTTTCGCCTTTTGGTTTCAATTGCCGAAAGTAAAATCGAAGAAGTTTTATAGTGTTGAGTTAAACCAATGTTGAGCAAATTTATAAGTCGATATTTTTGACAAACAACCGCTTCCACTGCTCTGGAAAAAAAATAGTCACTAACATCGTTTTGACCTAGCATTGTTCTCTGAATGTTTTTTTTTCTTTGAAAAAATACATGAGCTCTAAATCTCACATAGGCCCTACGCTGTTTCCCTTTGAGGCTGGTTGTGGGGTGGGGGGGGGGGGGGGGGGGGGGGTGGGGGGGAGATTGGAAAGCTTTGTAACTGAAAAAATTCTATCAATATTGTGTTTACTTACTTTTTAATTAACCGAAAATAATCACCCATCACTGTTTTCGTAATAAAAGTTAATTGCATCATCATATATATTGTAATGTTTATTTCACCGACTTGGTTAAGGGAAAAAAACTTATATAAAAAAAAACTTTCTATCATTTATATCACAAGTGGGACCATGTTTTTGTTGTTAGGAGAGAGAGAAAACCCGTTGTAGCAACGGCGGAAAGAACATCTTAATTAATGACTTTTTAAGCTAATGATCTGACTGTGCAGTGTGAAGTGTTAACGACGTGGTTAAGTTTTAATTTATTCATGTCCTACAGGGCTGGGGGGCTCATCAGTACTCACACCAGTCGCTGGTTGACACGAATAGGTTTTTTTTTCTTGTGTGTTGTAGGGGGGACTAGGAGTTAAACGTAGATGTTTTAGTGTAGGGAGTTAAACGTAGATGTTTTAGTGTAGGGGGTCTTTGAGTTAAACGTAGATGTTTTAGTGTAGGGGGTCTTTGAGTTAAACGTAGATGTTTTAGTGTAGGGGGTCTTTGAGTTAAACGTAGATGTTTAGTGTAGGGGGACTAGGAGTTAAACGTAGATGTTTAGTGTAGGGGGACTAGGAGTTAAACGTAGATGTTTTAGTGTAGGGGGTCTTTGAGTTAAACGTAGATGTTTAGTGTAGGGGGACTAGGAGTTAAACGTAGATGTTTTAGTGTAGGGGGTCTTTGAGTTAAACGTAGATGTTTTAGTGTAGGGGGTCTTTGAGTTAAACGTAGATGTTTAGTGTAGGGGGTATGGAGTTAAACGTAGATGTTTTAGTGTAGGGAGTTAAACGTAGATGTTTTAGTGTAGGGGGTCTTTGAGTTAAACGTAGATGTTTAAGTGTAGGGGGTATGGAGTTAAGCATAGATGTTTTAGTGTAGGGAGTTAAACGTAGATGTTTTAGTGTAGGGGGTCTTTGAGTTAAACGTAGATGTTTTAGCGTAGGGGGTCTTTGAGTTAAACGTAGATGTTTAGTGTAGGGGGTATGGAGTTAAACGTAGATGTTTTAGTGTAGGGAGTTAAACGTAGATGTTTTAGTGTAGGGGGTCTTTGAGTTAAACGTAGATGTTTAAGTGTAGGGGGTATGGAGTTAAGCATAGATGTTTTAGTGTAGGGAGTTAAACGTAGATGTTTAAGTGTAGGGGGTATGGAGTTAAACGTAGATGTTTTAGTGTAGGGAGTTAAACGTAGATGTTTTAGTGTAGGGGGTCTTTGAGTTAAACGTAGATGTTTAAGTGTAGGGGTATGGAGTTAAGCATAGATGTTTTAGTGTAGGGAGTTAAACGTAGATGTTTAAGTCTAGGGGGTATGGAGTTAAACGTAGATGTTTTAGTGTAGGGAGTTAAACGTAGATGTTTTAGTGTAGGGGGTATGGAGTTAAACGTAAATGTTTTAGTGTAGGGGGTCTTGGAGTTAAAAGTATAAAGATGTTTAAGTGTAGGGTGTCTTTGAGTTAAACGTAGATGTTTTAGTGTAGGGGGACTAAGCGTTAAATGTAAATGTTTTAGTGTAGGGGGTCTTGGAGTTAAAAGTAGATGTTTAAGTGTAGGGTGTCTTTGAGTTAAACGTAGATGTTTTAGTGTAGGGGGTCTTGGAGTTAAAAGTAGATGTTTAAGTGTAGGGTGTCTTTGAGTTAAACGTAGATGTTTAAGTGTAGGGGGTCTTTGAGTTAAACGTAGATGTTTTAGTGTAGGGTGTTAAACGTAGATGTTTAAGTGTAGGGGGTATGGAGTTAAACGTAGATGTTTTAGTGTAGGGAGTTAAACGTAGATGTTTTAGTGTAGGGGGTCTTTGAGTTAAACGTAGATGTTTAAGTGTAGGGGGTATGGAGTTAAGCATAGATGTTTTAGTGTAGGGAGTTAAACGTAGATGTTTAAGTGTAGGGGGTATGGAGTTAAACGTAGATGTTTTAGTGTAGGGAGTTAAACGTAGATGTTTTAGTGTAGGGGGTATGGAGTTAAACGTAGATGTTTTAGTGTAGGGGGTCTTGGAGTTAAAAGTAGATGTTTAAGTGTAGGGTGTCTTTGAGTTAAACGTAGATGTTTTAGTGTAGGGGGACTAAGCGTTAAATGTAAATGTTTTAGTGTAGGGGGTCTTGGAGTTAAAAGTAGATGTTTAAGTGTAGGGTGTCTTTGAGTTAAACGTAGATGTTTTAGTGTAGGGGGTCTTGGAGTTAAAAGTAGATGTTTAAGTGTAGGGTGTCTTTGAGTTAAACGTAGATGTTTTAGTGTAGGGGGTCTTGGAGTTAAAAGTAGATGTTTAAGTGTAGGGTGTCTTTGAGTTAAACGTAGATGTTTTAGTGTAGGGGGTCTTGGAGTTAAAAGTAGATGTTTAAGTGTAGGGTGTCTTTGAGTTAAACGTAGATGTTTTAGTGTAGGGGGTCTTTGAGTTAAACGTAGATGTTTCAGTGTAGGGGTACTAGGAGTTAAACGTAGATGTTTTAGTGTAAGGGGGTCTTTCAGTTAAACGTAGTTAAACTTAAGATTTTTTACTGTAGATCTTTAAAAATCTTAAATGTCAAATTATATTGCTCCATTATTACTGTTAATAGTAATTGGTCACACATTCTTTTTATGGTGTTTTAACTATAAAGGAAGGTGTAGTACCAAGTATACAACTTCTTACTTGTTAAAAAGCTATTTAGTTGGAATACACTCACTTAAAAGTCAAATACAAAGCTTAGTCCTTGTTGTGGTACATTCAAACTAACTGTACTAAAATGTCTTATATTATTTCTATTGAGTAATTCATTTCGTTTTTTATTTGTGTTGAAAAATATGGATGTTGGATGATGGAAGTTTTAAGTTTGTTTTATTTAAAGTAGCTAGACCTAGATGAGAATAGATGAATAACTTAGTGTTTACTGTGTGAGCGACGGCCTAAGTTCAAGGATTGAATCCTAATGCTATGTAAGGCCACGTCTTTGTTTTGTCGGGATGTCCAACCTTGCTGTCATGCGATGTGTATTTAGATATGCATTGTTATATTTATTGGATGTCTGGGCCGGCTGTCATGGAATCGATTACTTGGGTGTACTGTGTGGTAGCGTCACTGGCTTCATTCATTGGTGGGGGGGGGGGGGGGGGCAGGGGTGTTTTTATGAGGTGGGGGTTTGGGGTTTTAGGGGGGGGGGGGGGGATTATAGGAGTAGAATGGTGGTAAGAGGGGTTGGGTTTATGAGAGGGGAGAAATGGTGGTTAGAGGGGTTGGGTTTATGAGAGGGGGGAATCGTGGTTAGAGGGGTGGGTTTAGAGGGGGAATGGTGGTTAGAGGGGTGGGTTTATAAGAGGGATGGAATGGTGGTTAGAGGGGTGGGTTTAGAGGGGGAATGGTGGTTAGAGGGGTGGGTTTAGAGGGAGGAATGGTGGTTAGAGGGGTTGGGTTTATGAGAGGGGGGAAATTTTGGTTAGAGGGGTGGGTTTATGAGAGGGGAATGGTGTTAGAGGGGTTGGGTTTATGAGAGGGGAGGAATGGTGGTTATAGGGGTTGGGTTTATAGGAAGGGATGAATGGTTAGAGAAGTGTGGTTATAGATGTGTGTTTAAAGAAGAGATGGTAGCTAGATGGGCGGATACAGCTGTGTTATGCAGTGTTGTCATCGTTGGAGGGCATTGGACGGGGATAATTGGATGGTGATTGTAGGGTAGTGGGTGGTGGTGGCCCCGTACAAGTGGTAGCCGGGACAGAGAAATCGATGGTAGACTTTAACTTGGGTCCGTTTAATTTTCACATTACGTTAGGGCTGCTCGTGGTTGACTGTCTAGATAGCCTTCATGTTAGGTTGGACTTTGTGGTGTTGAGTGGTAGAGCGTTCGAGTTTGAATCCCTGACTCGTGTTCGTATGACGTCCCTAAGTCCTTCCAGCTCTGATGAGTACCCGATGACATTATCCCTTCATATGCTGAGGTCACTAAAACAGGTGAACTCTTCTTCACACGCCGAAGGTTCGAAAAAGTAGTTATCTTTCTTTTTTATTTAGATGGTCATAGAGCTGCTAACATCTCATGGCGTTGTTTAAAAAAAAAACAACACTTAACTTCTTATGAAACTTAAACTTATGGTAACATACGGTATCTTAATATCCTGTCTTCCATCAAAGTATTATATAATCTTCTGATTTACATTGATGAACCTCATCTATTGTCCCCTTGTAGCATACAACACTCAATGTATAAATGTCAACCATACGTCTCCTGTTACATCAGCTGCAGGGTGTGGCTATTGAACATACACGTATTTCAATCAGTAGACACTGTGTAGGCCTACACTTTGTGTTATGGAAATAATTGCCTTCATGTTTATTGGTTTTCTCATCAAGTTGTATACACTGCTCATAGTTAAAGTTAACGTCTTACATTCAATATTTATAGTGTGGAGGGGGGCGGGGCGGGGGCGTTATAAATAATTTAAAAAAAAATTGCATTACAGCATTACAGGTTGTCTGTCTTCTTACGTTGGTGTTTCTTGACAAGCTGCTAGTGGCTGAGCTGGGGGGGGGGGGGGGTCGGTGGTGTCATGACCTAGGGGGGGGGGGGGGGGGTTAGGTGCTGTCATGACATATTTGGTCGGTGGTGTCATGACCTAGGGGGGGGGGGGATGGGGTGGGGTTATATGCTGTCATGACATAAGTTGTGAGGGGGAGGGGGGGTAGGTGGTGTCATGACCTAGCTGTGTGGGTCTGTGCCGGGGGGGGGGGGGTTAGGTGCTGTCATGACATAGTTGTGAGGGGGAGGGGGGTCATGACCTAACTCTGGGTCTGAGGGGGTGGGGGTCAGGTCCTGACATGGCATAGCTGTGAGGGTGGGAGGGGAGGGGGTTATGTGGTGACACATCTGACTGTAGCCAGGGTCCATTGTCGAGTAGTATTCAAGTCTTGTCTAGAACCCATCGCAAACAACGACGTCTATTGTTGGGCAAGACACTTAACTTCAGCACACAAGGAAGTCATTTGAAACTTCGACAGAGCAGTAGATATAGAGGCTCAAGGTCTTCGACACAATAACAAAAACGTTTCAAGATACAAACAGTTAAAAAATACACTTTAGACTTTTATTTATTCAACCTAACTGCAAAAATTGAACAGCTCAAAGGCTAAAAATTAATATATAGGTTTATGGCGCCCTTCTCATAGGCTAAAAATCAATATATGGGGTTATAGCGCCCTCCTCTATCGCTAAAAATTAATGAATTGGGTTAATGCGTCTTCATAAAGACTAAAAACGAATGCGTGTGTGTATTGCGTCCTGGTAAATTATCGAAAGCCTGATCGTACATGTACTCGAACCCTGGACCCCTACACACTTGTCATTTATGATAGTGTAAGTTCCTAAGAAAGACAGTGAGTGACATTTGTCACTTTCTCTACCCTGGCTTGTGATGCAATACTAATTAACAGTTGTGTGCACCCTCTCACTAACTTTACTTAGAGATGTGTAACTTTCTCTACCCTGGCTTGTGATGCAATACTAATTAACAGTTGTGTGCACCCTCTCACTAACTTTACTTAGAGATGTGTAACTTTCTCTACCCTGGCTTGTGATGCAATACTAATTAACTGTTGTGTACTTAAGCACCCTCTCACCCGACAGCTTTCCTTAGAGCTGCAGGTCGATACATTACTGCTGTAATCTGAACCTGGAAACCTATAGGCGGGCTGCAGAAATAATGACATGGGTCAATCTAATTACCCTAGAAAATTTGATTAGTTTTGAAGAGAAATCAGACAAGATTAGCTCTTGTGACAAGCAACCTATTGAAACATGTTGTCCTTATAACAACCAATATGGTATCAAATAAAGTCCTTATAACAACCAACTTTGTAACAAAGTCTTTATAACAATCAATATTGTAACAAATAAAACCCTTATAACAATCAATATTGTAACAAAGCCCTTATAACAACCAACATTGCAACGAACAAAGAAAGCCCTTATAACAACCAACATTGTAACAAACAAAGCCCTTATAATAACCAACATTCTAACAAAGCCCTTATAACAACCAACATTGTAACAAATAAAGCCCTCATAACAACCAATACTGTAATAAAGCCCTTATATCAACGATTACTGTAATAAAGCCCTTATAACAACCAATGATGTAACAACTAAAGCCCTTACAACAATATATATACCCTCACACCGCGCCATTCAGTAACATCCCTTTTGTCCAGAAGAGGAGTCACTCTGCTCTATGTTGATACATTTTTGAGTGCCTCGTTCACCCGCCGATCAATAACCCTCGCCATGGAATGATCCTGGGAGATCTGGAAAAGCAGTGGGCTGGTGGGTTGTTTTTTTTTTTTGGTGCCAAATCATCACCAAGTTCACACAACACGTGATCGCAACGTTTGCATATTTATAAATAGAATGTATGAAAGCTTCTCCACCTCCCCATCCCCCTTCTCTCCCCACTGGATGACTGTGGGGGTTTCAGCAGTTGGTGGTCCACACTCCAGCAGACGTCAACGTTCCGTGCGAAAAATTCATTTTCCCAAAAGGCCGCGCCGGTCTTCGCTTCTGGACGGCGCCCGTTTCACGCCACATAATTAACCCCCACCACCCATCCCATCTCATCACCCCCCTCCCATCCACCCAATTTTATCACCCTCCCCCCCCCTTTCCTTCAATCGATCAATAGCAACTATTGACCCTTCATCTTTATAGCATTCATGTGTATGTACGCGAGAGGCGGCTCTAGGTGGTGTGAAAACTTAAGGGGGGGGGGGGGGCTTTTTATTAATATTTTATGCAAACAAGAAATCGATCCCGTCCACCCCGTGTCTACAAGAACCTAATCATCCGTCAGGGTATTGTTTCTTCTTCGCTATGAAGATAAAAGTAGTCGGTGTGAACTCGTGGATCGATACCCCGCTAATCGTGGCACGGGTGGACGGATTTGCTGGAGTCAATGTTTGCTCTGAGGTGGACGTTTCAAGTCGAATATTAAAACTCCGCTGGCGGGCTTTTGTTGGCGTTCATTAGTGCAGACGACGGTGACGTCTGCTCGACAAACGACCGAGCTCCTTGCGCGGGTCACATCAAAGGGCGTGTTTAATCTAAACCAGTTGTCCCGTTGTTGTTGCTTCTGTTTCCGGTGGTATTGATGACACTGTAAATAGCAACAGATGGGTTTTTTTCTTTTTATTTTAAAGTTTAAAAAAAATTAATTAATTTCTGTTTAAGATTGGTATTGTTAAAATAGCAACAGATGTTTTTTGTTTCTTTTTAAAATCTTTTTAGTTTTTAAGTTTGAAAAAAATATTTTTTATTTCTGTTAAAGATTTGTATTGTTGAAACAGCAATATTTAAATTTAAAGATCGGGCTCTGCCTTGTTGATGGCTGTGGTTTGTCCACGTTGGTGATATAATTAGAACCTTTGTCAGTGCCACCGACTTTTTTTTTTCATGTTGTAAATAGTGGGCATAACAATAAATATTGTCTAGACTACGTTTAGATCAGTCTGGTTTTTTTGTTGAGTTTCATAAAGCGAACATTACAATAAATGTTGTCTAGACTACGTTAGATCAGTTTGGTTGTATTGAGTTTCATAAAGTGAACATCACAATAAGGGACGTCTAGCCCCTATGTGATATTGTTACATTTTGATGGTCGGAAATACAACACCATTCTCATCGTCTGCGTGAAGTTGACAGCAGACGTCCACGAATATATTATCCCACCTCACTCCACAATAAAACCTCACCTTTGACCTACAGAGCCTGAAATTATCTAATCGATATGCAGGTGTTCGAGACTAGCACCCCTTTTATGTGAGTTTGAATGAATTTCCACGGTAATTTAAAACGAATTTTATTCAGTTCACCAGAATGGCGGCCTACCATAAGCGACGCGCCATCAAACTATTTTACACGGTCGTTCGTCGCGCTGATTTATGACTAATCGATACGCACCCAACACAACTTGGGTATTCCATTTGGTCCAGTGAAAAGCGTTATGGGTACTGGAAATTAATGCTTTTTGAAAAATAAATATATAAAAATAAATGGATTTCTAAACAGATTCATTTTATACTATACGTGTGTGTTTTGTATCATTGAAAACTGTATATTTGTCGTGTTCAAAGTTATCCTTGGTAAACACTCGACGTATACGTCATTGTGTTAAGGGAGTGTCATTGCACTTCCACCAAACTGCCCCTAGTAGTGCTTTGATGTGTTGTGCTTCCCCTGGTAGTGCTTTTGGCGTGCTGTACTGTCCCTAGCAGTACTTTGGGGTGCTACACTGTCCCTAGCAATGCTTTTGGTGTACTGTGAGGGTTTGACTGCATGTCTTCCATACTGTCCATAGCTACCAACACCACAGTCACGTAGCCGATCTGACTGAGATGAGAATCTTTGATGTTTTAACATTCTCTGGATCTTCTACATCCTTTAGCAACTGGCTGGGGGAGATTGTTAGTATCCGATTAGAGGGGGTTGCTACATGATGTTAGTATCCGATTAGAGGGGGTTGCTACATGATGTTAGTATCTGCTGAGAGGAGGTTGCTATATACTGTTAGTATCTGGTGAGAGGGGGCTGCTACATGCATTATCTAATGAGAGGGGGGTTGCTATACACCATTAGCAACAAATAGTAAACATCCCAACCTGCTCAAATATCCTTTAAATATTTTACAACAGACGTGGTATCGTGTAGTGTTCATCTACTTTGGTTCGTTGAGTCAGTCGAACAGTTGTTAATAATGGAAGACAAAGACAAAAGAAAATGATGTGGAATTGTTGAGCCAGTTGACCTGGGAAAGTATGGACCCGGCCCATAAAACAACTCATTGTTAGTGTAGAGAGGTGGAATGTGGTTAATGTTTAGTAGAGAGATGATGGAATATTGTTATTGTTAGTGTAGAGAGGTGGAATGTGGTTAATGTTTAGTAGAGAGATGATGGAATATGGTTATTGTTAGTGTAGAGAGGTGGAATGTGGTTAATGTTTAGTTAATGTTTAGAAGAAAGATGATGGAATATGGTTATTGTTAGTTTAGAGAAATGTGGAATATAGTTGATCTCAACTCGATGATTTTTCTAGACTCTCCTAAACCCAGACGTATGCATTTAATTTTTGCAGACTTTGTTAGATTTTTTGACTGATTTAAAAAAAAAAAAGTCTATTATAGCGTATCTTTTCTATATGGGTTTAATTGCCCGCCTGATATTTGTTTCCATTGATTTAAGCGATCTGTGTCTACCCGTCCTCTCCTTTAAATATTTGGTTTTAACAATTTTCCTCGCTTCTCCCTATAGTTTTTTTTTAAAATATGTACACCAAGTACACAAATGTACGATTTATTTTTCTACCTCTGTAGGTGGCTATTGCTAGATTCTCTTTTGCTCCTTCCCATTCTTTATCCCTCTCACACTTTCCCTATCTGTATTTCCCTCACTCTCTCCCCGGTAAGGAGAAGCTATGACTCCGTAGCTATCGCGTTACGTTATTTTTTAAACTTGACGAATCAATTACACGTTTACATCCATTACTGTGGACGAAGTGATGAACATTTCCATATGTAGAAGTGTGTATTGAAAGCATGCATGTCTTCGCTCGTACAACTGATGTCATCATTAGCTCTCTTGTCTTTTGCTTACCAAACTTTCCGCATGTATAAACTTGAGATCCAGGTTAGAGTTCACCCAGCTTGGCCCATAATATCTCTAGGCCAGTCACCTGCCTTTCTGATCGCCATGTACAGTTTAAAATCTCAGGCTCTTAGCCAAGGTCCACACAATTTCATCCTTTGGGTTTGGTGTTGTACTTGTCTACAGTCTAGAATCTCAGGCATCTTAGCCAAGGTCCACACAATTTCATCCTTTGGGTTTGGTGTTGTACTTGTCTACAGTCTAGAATCTCAGGCATCTTAGCCAAGGTCCACACAATTTCATCCTTTGGGTTTGGTGTTGTACTTGTCTACAGTCTAGAATCTCAGGCATCTTAGCCAAGGTCCACATAATTTCATCCTTTGGGTTTGGTGTTGTTCTTGTCTACAGTCTAGAATCTCAGGCATCTTAGCCAAGGTCCACACAATTTCATCCTTTGGGTTTGGTGTTGTACTTGTCTACAGTCTAGAATCTCAGGCATCTTAGCCAAGGTCCACACAATTTCATCCTTTGGGTTTGGTGTTGTACTTGTCTACAGTCTAGAATCCCAGGCATCTTAGCCAAGGTCCACACAATTTCATCCTTTGGGGCTGTAGTTCTTTACATGGCCTAATCGATAATGGTCGAAATGGGCTTTAGTTCAGGTATAGGCCTACATCTTTGCATTATGTTTAGGTACACAACCTAGCCTTTGGTTTAGGTTTATTTTCTTGCCTTTGGTTAAGGTAGAACAGTTTACTTTGATTTGAATTTACATCAACACTAACCCCCCCCCCCCTCCCCGCTTATAGTTATTACCTCTGGTTGAGGTCTACATTCTTGTCTAGTTACCGAAAAACTCATTGTTCACCTCGCTGTTCTATTTCACAGGTTGAGTCTTCAGGTTGATGTCGCTATTGTTACCTTTTATGGTGGACACTATTATACACATTGTTAGTAGTAACCCATTTCATAATTTACTGCAGCTGAAATTTATATCGAATACGTCAATGCGGTTTTAAAAAATACCCAGATGAAAGAATATTTCCACATTACGATTACATTTTGTGTGTGAAAATAGCTTAGATGGTTGTCTATATAGGCTCGGTTATTGGCCTATTTCTACAGCTGACCGTTTTCCGTGTTAACGCGTACTCTAAGTGGCTTAAATTCGTGACTTTAATTTTTTTTCTCACTCCGTATACCGTTAATAATAATATTTTAAAATAACCTATTTGTAGAAATGTGTTTCTGAATTTTACCATACAGGCCTATTGGAAGAAGCGACCTTGCATCCTCATCTCCTATGTGAATATCGATTTTTACTGTCAAAACAGATCCTTCCCTCCCCCCATCTTCCTCGTAAAAAAGTCTTCAATGTAATAACGGTGTATTCGTCAATCATTGATGTAAATGTGCCCAGTTGTTTACCGGCAGTTCTGGATCTTGGCAACATTTATTGCAGGACCCTACGTCACACGATCACTGACCTCTGCTCACTTTGTCTCAGGTCGCACTTCTGTTAGGTAATCGTTAGAAGATACTTCCATGTAGAAAGGGAACTGGCCGATAGTTATCTGAATCTATTGGCATCTCGCGACAGACGGAATCCTTTGGTATCTCGCGACAGACGCAATCCTTTGGTATCTTGCGACAGACGGAATCCTTTGGTATCTCGCGACAGAAGGAATCCTTTGGTATCTCGCGACAGACGGAATCCTTTGGTATCTCGCGACAGACGGAATCCTTTGGTATCTCGCGACAGACGCAATCCTTTGGTATCTCGCGACAGACGGAATCCTTTGGTATCTCGCGACAGACGGAATCCTTTGGTATCTCGCGACAGACGGAATCCTTTGGTATCTTGCGACAGACGGAATCCTTTGGTATCTCGCGACAGACGGAATCCTTTGGGATTTCGCGAGACAGAATCCCCCCCCCCCCCCCCCCCCCCCCCGATTTCTCACTAACGAAATGATATTATCAAATAAAAATCAGTGGAATAGTAAAAGAGACAAACAGTAGCCTTCACCATCCGACAGTAGCAGGTATGGCATTCAGTAGATGCTACTTTCACCGCCTCATCGAACATTATGTTCCACCTCTGCCTGCAGTCCCTGAAGGTTCGAGGATTTACTGGGAATGTCCTTTCATACATTTGGCCGGTACGTCGTTGTTTCCATCTTGAGCCGAGTCTAAGTTGTTGGGTGCCACGTTTCATCAACGCTCCGGCTAATTAATGCCTAGGTGGAAGTCTATGATTTTACCTTAGCTTCTATTAGAGAGCTGGGTGAGGTCGATTGGTAATAGCTTGGGCGATTATGGCGGTTGGCGAAGATCGAACTGGGAGAAGGGAGTGGGGGTGAAGCCATGACATTAAAGGGAGAGCACTTTGTAAGGTTACCCGGTCCTTCTGGCTACTTTCCCTTTGTTCAGTGTTGATCGGTTTTTATTTTTTTTTATTTTTTCGTGTCCTTTAGGCTTCTTGGGTTACACTTTTTAAACTTTGACATTTAATCTTTTTTTTTTTTTTTGTTTGAATAAAATATAAACAGCCGTAAGCCCTTGCAAGGGGTGGGAGTAAGGCATACTGCTGATAATGTTTACAGCCGGTGTGTTTCACCCCCCCCCCCCTTCCCCTCCTCCTCTGGAAGGCTCACAGCAACAGGAGCTCTTCTTCGCTGAAAATAAAAATCAATATTGCCTCAGCAGCGTGACAGGGCGTGGCCCAACCCATTTAGTAATGGACGGATAATGAGCACCTCTGCTTTATAGGAGGAGCGGCGGAGACCGGCACGATAGACTTGTTGCGTCAGCCGAACCTCCCAGCGCCCTCTGGCGGACACGGGTTTTCGCGCCGTGTCGCCTGAGAGGTTTGACCTTTGGTGAGCATGCCGGGAGATGGGGGACTAGCCCCAGCCAGATATGACGGCATTAGAGAAATGGGGTTGAAATGTGTGGCCGCGACTAGCCTCGAGGCGTGAGTGACAACCTCACTTTGGACAAAAAGGCATCATGGGAAGGCCGCGGTTATGGGCCAGGGATGCCAGTAGTTGTATGAACTGTAGTAGAGAGATGAGCAGTGGTCCTCGAACAGTTTCTTCCCCCAGTGGCGTAGCTAGAGGAGGGCGGGTGGGGCGGCCGCCCCGGGCGCCGACCCCTAAGGGGGCGCCAAAAAGGGTTTTTAAAAAAGCTCATTTTAAGTAGGGTATTGAATTATATATACAATTAGACATCAATTGTGAACCACCACAATAGAAACCTTTATGAATAGTGTGTGGTTAAGAGCACCACATACCTTTCCAACTGTTTGGGTGGGGGGGGGTTCACCAACTTGAATAACTATATATATATATATAGTTGCAAGAGGCGCAAAATGGATGGTTCGCCACGGGCGCCGGAAAGGGTCGCTACGCCTCTGTCTCTCTCCCCCCCCCCCCCCAACAATATGGAATTTATATAGTCATATACTTTTACTTGTGTACGCCCCCCCTCCCCGAAAATGTAGACTGCCCCCCCCCCCCCTCCAAAATATCAAGTGCCCCCCCCCCCCCCCCCCCCCCCCCCAGGGAAAAAAGTCTGGAAGAAACACTGTCCTCGACATGTGTGTCCAGCACCCCCACTGAGACATTGGTTGAGGCTGAATGTATGGCAGGAGAATGAAGTTCAAAGTATATGGGCCAGAGAAAAATTATTTATTTATGCCATGTTAGCAAAAAATATTTAAAACCAAAGTAGAATCCATACATATCTTTAAGATGGAAATATTATGGAAAAAAATGCATGTCCCTTTTAAGTTTCAAACTTTTTTGTGTTTGTTTTTAAGAAATAGAATTGACCAAAATATATAATTTGTTTATCATACTGCTACATAAGGCAGGGAATGTTCGTGTAGCCTCCTACTGAAATATCTCAAGCAACATCCAGATCTTATCTAGCTGTTGTTATACTAAGCATTCCACACCCTTGGTCTTTGTGGGCCCAGTCTGTATCCTCATCTGCCATTCCCTTCATTTACCACTGCAGCCATCTTCTCAATCTTACAATATTAAACATATAGATAGAAAAAGTAAAGGTAAATAGATAGGGGTGAAGTGAACCATCAATAAATAAGTAATGCCACCTCCCTAATGTTGACATATATATAGTATCTAAAGAAAATGACAAAGCTGTTTCAAAACAATATCCCAAACTTGTTGCATAATTTTAAATCTTGTTTTTCAGGATTTCTGGACAAGGGCGTCCAGATGGACGAACCTGATGGTGGCGGTGTGCCAGTTCGTTCTGGCTGTCAGTTGCCTTCTATGTCAGACATGCTCATCTGTTACCCCACACAGACAGGTAAGTTTGTCAGACATACGAGTCAGACATGCTCATCTGTCATCTTTTGTTGCCCCTACACTGTCAGCTGATTCCATTTATTGAAGTGTCTTCTAGTATTGAGGCAATACATTTCACATTTGTTAATTTTTCAGTCAACCTGTTTGTTTAAAACAAATTTGCTTGCATTCTAAATACATCCTCACAAATGTTTAGGAATCATTCAAAATATTTCAGCTTGAACCTGATTCTTTAAACAATTTTCTTTGAAAATTTTGACCATGACTATTATCCTCTTTAACTTTCACCACTTTCCCAGTAAATGATAGATTAGACTGCTAGGACTGTATTGATTATATGTGTCTAGTTTTAGTTGTTTTGATTTGACCTATTATTCCCCTCGCTCAGGTTATTACGCATGGAGAAACAGGGCCAGAGGATCCTGGTACATTGAGGCCATAGTCCAAGTCTTCATGCGCTACGCTAAAAATGAAGATATATGCGCCATGCTAAATAGGGTATGTTGGTACTTTCCATGTGATGTTTCAGAAAGTTTTTGTTTGTTTACTAAGTCATCATAGACGTAGTAAGTTAGGGTGGGTGGGGCGGCTTCCCCGGGCCCAGACCCAAGGGGAGGGGGGCTGCGTCCCTCTAAGCTGCGCGGTTGCACGGCATCGCAGTAGTTTTTAACTGCCGTGCAGTCATTTTGTACAATACATGTACCCTTGTATAAGACTTTTAGAACACAGCACACTAGAACTAGTTATTAAGAATCCAAACTTGATCCTAACCTAACCTGAGCAGTAATTGACCCTCCCCTCCCCTGCAGGTGAACCATGTAGTGAGCCGCAAGGTGTCTGAGTGTAACCTGAAGGAGATGAACAGCATGTCCCAGATGTCGGAGTACAAGAGCACCCTCAGGCAGCCACATCTCTTCCTGTTTCCCGGCATAGGCATGTCCAGCCAGGGGATGTAGTCTGCAGCCAGGGGATGTAGCCTGCGTCTGGCATTGTCTGACCAGGGCATGTAGTCTGCAGCCAGGGGATGTAGCCTGCGTCTGGCATTGTCTGACCAGGGCATGTAGTCTGCAGCCAGGGGATGTAGCCTGCGTCTGGCATTGTCTGGTCAGGGGGTGTAGCCTGCAGCCAGGGCATGTAGCCTGCGTCTGGCATTGTCTGACCACGTAATAGATCTGAAACAAATAAATAACTTCTTACTCTTTTAACATTGTTGAATTTCCACTTTTTGTCTTCTGAGAAATTATTTAACTCAAGACAAAAACATACTATAAAAATGTATTTGCAGCAATAAAATAATCAAAATAAAAGTAATCAATTTGAGTGATTGGTCAAGAAGGAATACTAAATAATTAATTGTAAGTCCGTGAACATGAAACAACCATTCCACTTATCCATCATTCCTCCCCAGTGGTTTAGCCCAAAGTGTTTTTTTTTACAAAATATTTCAATTGCTTGTTCTGAGGTAAGGTTAAAATTTCAGGTGTTTAATAAAAAAGAACCATGTATTAGCCATAAAATCCTATATGATTATAAAATAATACATAATTTTTTAGTTTATATTGGGAGTGTGGGGATTCAGCTTGTTGAATGAAATTGTAAGGGTGTCATTCATTGTATGGCAGGGATCCTTCAGTGTGTAGATTAAGTTATAAGGGGATCTTTTATTGTGTAGATTTAGTTCTAAGGGGATCATTTATTGTGTAGATTAAGTTATAAGGGGATCTTTTATTGTGTAAATTAAAAATGGGAATCTGTGTAGATGATGAGGTCTTTCACAAATAAAATCTACATTTGTGTTGATTGATTTCTAAACCACAGTAGTTTGACTATAGTTGACAAATCAATAGAAATTATGTCCAACCCAATCAACAAAGTGATTATATACTGAAATTAAAGTGTATGTTTTTAAAAAAAATATATAATTGTAACTAGAATAAAAACTACTGTCGTTCAAATTTTTGAACAAGTAATAGTTATATTTTATGTTTTAAACTCTTAATATTGTTAGACTGACTGCTAGTTTACAACAGAAAATGTACTTGAGTATTTTCATGTGTAATTCTTTCTTTTGATGTCAATCTGAGAGTTTTTCAAGTGTTGAGGCATGTTTTGCTATATTAGAGTTAGTGAATTTGTAACTAGTTTTGTTTCTACAGTACCATTGTATAGTAGAATACTTGTTTGGTTTTTTTTTATACTTTTGTTACATTTTTTTTTATAAACATGATTGCAAAAAAAAGTTATTAAAAATATGTTTGTGTGTGTGTAAATATTTAAATTGTAAATAGCATACGCTTATCTTGAGCTATTAATATATATATGGTAATTCAAATTAAATTGTAAATATAGATCTATTATAACCTGTGATTGTTCAAATATGCATTTCTATACAGGTGTCTGTCTAGGCTCTACAGGTGTCTGTCATAGGTGTCTGTCTAGGCTCTACAGGTGTCTGTCTAGGCTCTACAGGTGTCTGTCTAGGCTCTACAGCTGTCTGTCTAGGCTCTACAGGTGTCTGTCATAGGTGTCTGTCTAGGCTCTACAGGTGTCTGTCTAGGCTCTACAGGTGTCTGTCTAGGCTCTACAGGTGTCTGTCTAGGCTCTACAGGTGTCTGTCTAGGCTCTACAGCTGTCTGTCTAGGCTCTACAGGTGTCTGTCTAGGCTCTACAGGTGTCTGTCTAGGCTGTACAGGTGTCTGTCTAGGCTCTACAGCTGTCTGTCATAGGTGTCTGTCTAGGCTCTACAGGTGTCTGTCTAGGCTGTACAGGTGTCTGTCATAGGTGTCTGTCTAGGCTCTACAGGTGTCTGTCTAGGCTCTACAGGTGTCTGTCTAGGCTCTACAGCTGTCTGTCTAGGCTCTACAGGTGTCTGTCATAGGTGTCTGTCTAGGCTCTACAGGTGTCTGTCTAGGCTCTACAGGTGTCTGTCTAGGCTCTACAGGTGTCTGTCTAGGCTCTACAGGTGTCTGTCTAGGCTCTACAGCTGTCTGTCTAGGCTCTACAGGTGTCTGTCTAGGCTCTACAGGTGTCTGTCTAGGCTGTACAGGTGTCTGTCTAGGCTCTACAGCTGTCTGTCATAGGTGTCTGTCTAGGCTCTACAGGTGTCTGTCTAGGCTGTACAGGTGTCTGTCTAGGCTCTACAGCTGTCTGTCTAGGCTCTACAGCTGTCTGTCATAGGTGTCTGTCTAGGCTCTACAGGTGTCTGTCTAGGCTCTACAGGTGTCTGTCTAGGCTCTACAGGTGTCTGTCTAGGCTGTACAGGTGTCTGTCTAGGCTCTACAGCTGTCTGTCTAGGCTGTACAGGTGTCTGTCTAGGCTCTACAGCTGTCTGTCTAGGCTGTACAGGTGTCTGTCTAGGCTCTACAGCTGTCTGTCTAGGCTCTACAGGTGTCTGTCATAGGTGTCTGTCTAGGCTCTACAGGTGTCTGTCTAGGCTCTACAGCTGTCTGTCTAGGCCTTGAATTAGTTTTACTCGTGCTAATGAAAATTATGTCATCAATGTGTATTTTCTCCAGCTGTCCATTATAGTTAATGGTTTCCTTTAAGTAAGAGATGCTTTAAAAGTTTCTTAGAGCACTGAACATTTGACATTTGTGTAGACAATTTAAACAGATACCAAACTCTTCTGGAAGCTTTCACTGAGATGGTGTTTGAAAAAGTAGATTCAAATGTTGCTGGGGGACTGTTGATTTTTTGTATTGAACTCTTTCAGTGTAGGTTATTTACAAGAGGTTAGAAGATGAATTTTATCCACCTGATGAAAACATTCTACACAAATAATTCTTTGACTTAAATAGTTTGCAAAGGTCTGAGTTATCATTCTTAATGGATCACTAGTTTGACATTCTGTGGCTTTTAAAGCAATGTATCCATGTACTATTTTTATTTAATTTATTTATACTTATTTATGTTTAAAGCTCAAAAAAAGGTAAACTGAATAGATATTTGGTTTTAAAATTATTTTATATATTTTTAGAAGTTAAAAAAAAAAAGTTTTTAAAAAAAGTTGGCTAATATATAGGGATGTAGATATATATAAAATAATTTTGAATTGGCATTATGTCTGTAAACACTACTTTTTTAAAAAACTATTTTTTTGTTTTTGTATCTTATTCTCCACTAGGTGTGTCATAGATCTGCAATTTCAATGTGTTCATTTTTTTTTCTATCTCACCAGATAGATTTTTCTAAAGAATCCTTCCACACTTTGTTATACCACACAATTTTTTATAACCAGGCACGCAAGCTTAGAAAGTGAGGCAAATTGTTCTTTTTTGTCACTTTGATCTGATATTTGTTGTATTCAAAATGTAATCTCTGTTGAGTGGATGTGTCAAGCTGAAATGTTGACAGCATGTTTGTTGAGGAGTTTGTGTTGATCCTTACCTAGTATTAAAACCTCCTGACAGTATCAGTATAGCGTTGTTGGTAGCATACCACGTAACTTACAATACAATGTACTATACAGCCTACCATAATACATACCATATAACGTACCATTCAAATAACAATACGATCAACCATACAACGAGTAGCGGGACATGGCGTGGGTCGGGGTCTACACCGGGTGACATTATTTAGGGGTGCGACCAGATAAAAAATTATAAATATCATTGTCGAAAACAATTATTTACCCATTTTAAAAAAAATCAGGGGAGGGGGAGTGACACCAAATCAAAAATCCAAATTGTTGGAGGGGGGTGGGGGTGACACCCAACCTAGTGATGCCACAACATACCATACAACTTATCATATAGATATAACTTATTCTCCACCATCTTCCCATTTTCTAAATTACACATAATTCATTCGTAGGCGTGGCCATATCAATTGTAAGATTGAACAAAGGCAGCCTGTAACATTACAATCAACCCACACCTTTATTGTATTGATGCATCCTCCAGACTGTAAACATTCTACTTGTTGCACATTTTATTAGGACATTTTCATCTCTTTTAGCTGTAAGAAACCACTTAAGCCATTTTATTTCAACCATCTTTTTAACTTACTTTCTTCATTTTTAAAATTGAATCTAAATGTAATTCTTTATAAGTTGGGTCTCTTTTTTTTAAATTCTTATTATATTTTAAAAAATCAAAATGTAGGATAAACATTTTTTTTTAACTGTTAGGTTTTGTTAACCGGACAGGATTTAGTTTTGCTTTTACTCTGACTAGAGTTGTGAAGTTTGAGTTCTGAATGTACCTCTCTAAAAAAAATGTTGGTTTTGCATCCCTCTAAAACACTCTAAAAAGTAGTTTTTGTGAGTGAGGTCTGTTGCACATTCCCTATAGGTCTGGGTGTGTTAGGTCTACATTCCCCATAGGTCCTGGTGTGTTAGGTCTACATTCCCCATAGGTCCTGGTGTGTGAGGTCTACATTCCCCATAGGTCTGGGTGTGTTAGGTCTACATTCCCCATAGGTCTGGGTATGTTAGGTCTACATTCCCCATAGGTCCTGGTGTGTTAGGTCTACATTCCCCATAGGTCTGGGTGTATTAGGTCTACATTTCCCATAGGTCTGGGTGTGTTAGGTCTACATTCCCCATAGGTCTGGGTATGTTAGGTCTACATTCCCCATAGGTCCTGGTGTGTTAGGTCTACATTCCCCATAGGTCCTGGTGTGTGAGGTCTACATTCCCCATAGGTCTGGGTGTGTTAGGTCTACATTTCCCATAGGTCTGGGTGTTAGGTCTACATTCCCCATAGGTCTGGGTGTGTTAGGTCTACATTCACCATAGATCTGGGTGTGTTAGGTCTACATTCCCCATAGGTCTGGGTATGTTAGGTCTACTTTCCCCATAGGTCCTGGTGTGTTAGGTCTACATTCCCCATAGGTCCTGGTGTGTTAGGTCTACATTCCCCATGGGTCTGGGTGTGTTAGGTCTACATTCCCCATAGGTCTGGGTGTGTTAGGTCTACATTTCCCATAGGTCTGGGTGTTAGGTCTACATTCCCCATAGGTCTGGGTGTGTTAGGTCTACATTCACCATAGATCTGGGTGTGTTAGGTCTACATTCCCCATAGGTCCTGGTGTGTTAGGTCTACATTCCCCATAGGTCCTGGTGTGTTAGGTCTACATTCCCCATAGGTCCTGGTGTGTTAGGTCTACATTCCCCATAGGTCCTGGTGTGTGAGGTCTACATTCCCCATAGGTCCTGGTGTGTTAGGTCTACATTCCCCATAGGTCCTGGTGTGTTAGGTCTACATTCCCCATAGGTCCTGGTGTGTGAGGTCTACATTCCCCATAGGTCCTGGTGTGTTAGGTCTACATTCCCCATGGGTCTGGGTGTGTTAGGTCTACATTCCCCATAGGTCTGGGTGTGTTAGGTCTACATTTTCCATAGGTCTGGGTGTTAGGTCTACATTCCCCATAGGTCTGGGTGTGTTAGGTCTACATTCACCATAGATCTGGGTGTGTTAGGTCTACATTCCCCATAGGTCTGGGTATGTTAGGTCTACATTCCCCATAGGTCCTGGTGTGTTAGGTCTACATTCCCCATAGGTCCTGGTGTGTTAGGTCTACATTCCCCATAGATCTGGGTGTGTAAGGTCTACATTCCCCATAGGTCTGGGTGTGTTAGATCTACATTCCCCATAGGTCTGGGTGTGTTAGGTCTACATTCCCCATAGGTCTGGGTGTGTTAGGTCTACATTCCCCATAGGTCTGGGTGTGTTAGATCTACATTCCCCATAGGTCTGGGTGTGTTAGGTCTACATTCCCCATAGGTCTGGGTGTGTTAGGTCTACATTCCCCCATAGGTCAAGTTGTGTTAGGTCTACATTCCCCATAGGTCTGGTTGTGTTGGGTCTACATTCCCCATAGGTCTGGGTGTGTTAGGTCTACATTCCCCATAGGTCTGGGTGTGTTAGGTCTACATTCCCCATGGGTCTGGGTATGTTAGGTCTACATTCCCCATAGGTCTGGATGTGTGAGGTCTACATTTCCCATAGGTCTGGGTGTGTTAGGTCTACATTCCCCATAGGTCTGGGTGTGTTAGGTCTACATTCCCCATAGGTCTGGGTGTGTTAGGTCTACATTCACCATGGGTCTGGGTATGTTAGGTCTACATTCCCCATAGGTCCTGGTGTGTTAGGTCTACATTCCCCATAGGTCCTGGTGTGTGAGGTCTACATTCCCCATAGGTCTGGGTGTGTTAGGTCTACATTCCCCATAGGTCTGGGTGTGTTAGGTCTACATTCCCCATTGGGTGTGAAGGAAGAAGACAAGAAAACAGGTGTGACCGCCATGGCTCCCTGATGCCTTGTATGTTTTAACATAAGTGGCGCAACAATTTGACGGCCAATTATCTGAAGCTGCACGTCAGCCATCTGCTATTATGCAGTCAATGCTTGGTTTCATCAATACCTTTTACTGCCTGGCTCTTTTTATGTAAATGTCAGAGAATGTCAATTTGTTGCTTGTCTATTTTGCTGTAAATATCTTCAAAGATAAGACTGTACGGTGATTTTATCAGATATTTATCTGCTCTGTGATTTCACGTGAGGTTGAAAAAAATGGCGGCCGTGTTTTTAGCTTGATACAGCAGTCGAAGCAGTAGAAAAATTTCTAGAACCTTAGTACAGTATTGATGGTCACAAGGCAGGCAAACATCAATAGGGGGATGAGTCAGTTTTATACACGGTTTGTTACTGTTATGTAGAAGCAATTTGAGCATGTAGTTAACCCTTTAAAGCCATTATGCATTTTTTTTAATGTTGTTTTACATCGCCCTGCATAAGACTTGTTTGTATTGGGTTAAAATGTTAAGTTTTATTATATTTGAAGGTATAGTGTAGGCCTATGTTTATGTACCTTTATTTTCAAGATTTGAAGCTTAAAAAATCATAGTCTTTCTTGTCTGTTCATATGAATATTGTCCCTTTAGTTGTCACTATATCGTCTCCCTTTTTTGCTATTTCAATATCACTCTTTAAATTACATCATCCGGCTATCTCTCCTTATAAAATGGCATGCTGTTCTCTCCTTTTTAATTCTACTCTATATGATACAATCATTATGTTACATGGCAAACAAATTGAAACACTTAAAGCACTAAACAGTGCTCATGTGATAAACAAAGATGTGCACACAAAAAAAACTGAACTACAACACTTAAGTTGTAAGATGTGTCTTCTTTTACAAGAAGGAAGTTTAAATTGAAGTAATTTAATTCATAATTTCAAAACTAAACACTCCAAAACGACAACTTTAGGGAAACCACTTTTTCGAGGTCTTCTGGTGTACTAGAGTTAGCTCAAAACAATGGTTGTCTCTTGTGCAGTTTTTTCTTATATATCAGTCATCTTTTGTATTGTTTCAGTCACCTTTGTAATGGTTCAGTCATCTATCGTAATGGATCAGACATTTTTCGTTTCGGCTAATTCATCTATTGTGTTGTTTCATCTTGTTTTTTCGTAGAATTTTAAGCTTTAAAAAAAAACCAACTCACATTTTCAATGCTAATTTTTGAAAACTTGCATAATATTTTCAACACTATGTAATCTCAAGTGAGGCTCCCCCTGGGTTAATTCAATTAGCAGGGGAAGTAGAGTGGAGCAAGCCGATTGAGACAAAGATTTTCAGCCTGTGAGATGAATGCCACTGTTACAAGTGTCAGCGCTTGTATATAATTACAGCCTTATGGATCCTAGGTTGGTCTCTTTGTTCTTGAATCAATATCCATTCATAAAGCATGGCCTGGCTGGATACAGATGTTATCAGTGATGTTCTCAATGTTTTGTCTCATGTGGAGTTGTTTGGTGTGGTGCCAAATCTTAGTTCACACACACTGGTCTGTCACTGAGGTGGGTCAACACTAGGGAGAGTTGAAAACCTGTAAACCTTAGCAGTAATTTGGTACTTAAGGGAGAGATATTGAATCTCTGTTGAAACGATTGTCACAATATTTGTGGGTTTGAGTAATCTAGTAGCACAATTTGTTCATAATATGGCATTGGGAAGTCTATTTTTACAATATTTGTGTTCAATGCAAGTGGGTTTGAGTAATCTATTAGCACAATATGTTTATAATATCAAGCCATAGGAAGTCCGATTTCACAATTTTTGTACGAATGGTTAGAATTAAAACAGAAAGATATGACCCTAATGTTCTCTGGCCACAAACTTCTAATTTTTAAATTTCTTTTTTAATAATTAATACACACATACACACAAATTTAATAAAAAGTAGAATTGTTAGTAGATTTTTCCATATTCATAGCAACCATGCTGTGTTTTTTTTTATCAAACTTCATAACAAACTTGCATTTACAAGCATACGCTTCATCTGTTGTCTCATCATGTTTACATTTTTAAAATACTGCTGATTAGTGTAGCAATGCTATAGACATGCAATGACCACTATTTTTACACTGAATACCCATTTTGTGGAATGTATTTTTGAATGGAATCAAATGTTTACTTACATTAAAGCAGCTATATACATTTGGTAGTATAACACTCAGTATTCTTTCATATGCAAGCATCACTTTATTGCAGATAGATCAAGGCCAATGCTCATAGTTTTTACTGTTGTAGATACTTAAATGTTAACTTGGTGCAGCACTTTATTACTGAGAGACCAAGGCCATTGCACTTAGTTCAATATTACTTATATGATGGATATTTTATTCTTAGATAGTGCATTAATGAAAGAAATTATAAGACAGTTAATACACTTGAATAATTTTGTAACTTTTAATTACAATCTCAATATATTATTAATTGATTTTAAATCATTTTTATGTAATGAAACTCGTGTAATAAACTTTGTAAATCCTTTGAAGGTGGAGCTATTATAATTCATGGACAATTTGGTCGGTAATTTATTCATAAACTAATTATGTTAGGACAACTAATTCATCATGCTTTAATAGACCATTGGTATTTTATTCACAAATTGAGTATTAAAACATTGTATCAGTCACACATCTTGTTATGAGATGATTCCCTCACATTCCAATTTTATCTGCCGTCCAGAACTTGGGTACATCATACACTGCCATTTCAGGGGAATCATCTGCAATGTTATACGAGTTCACTTCATCTGCAAACTTTTTCATTTGTTTCATTTTTTTTCCGAAAAGTTATTTTTTTTTTAACTTAATTTTTTTTTAACTCTTTTTATTTTACTCTTTATAAAAGTTAAAAGAAAATAAGAAAATAATAGTAACTGGTCTTTATCTTCTAGTTTGTTGATGTCATATTGTCTTTAATTCAGCATTTTGACGAGGATTGGTTTTCTTCTTTACATGACCAAAGCTTTTATTAATTTTTGTAATCTCTAGATAATGCTTACACTTGTACTGTTTTAAATATTTTAAGTTGTAATTTTACAATTGTAAGTAGTTATATCTTCACCATTCTAAAAATTGATGTATTAATTTTTAAATCAATTTTAATCAATTATGTTTTTACCATTTGTACTGTTTTAAAAAAAATTATTGTTTTGTGTGATTGGTAGTGTAGGTTTTAATAATTTTTTCAATACTATCTAATTGTTAAAATGTCTCAAATTCTATGTAAAGTGTAAAAAAAAAATATTTTAATTAGTTTTTTTTTTTTTTTTTTTTGTACTAGAGAAATCAATAACAACGAGCAGACAATAAAATGTATTTATAACCAAACTTTTGTGTTGTGTGAGGGGTGGAGGGGCGGAATGAACAAAATCCTCTTCACTTCGGAGCTTGGGTCTATATTTAGTACGGACACGCCCGTAATAAGGCCAAGCTTTGTACAAAAGCATTACAGCGTTACGTCACATGGGTTGGGTTATTGGGGGGGGGGGTTATACCACGTGGGTTGGGGGTTATAACAAGATGGGGGAAGGGTCAGATTTATGTGCAACCAGTGGCGTAGCCAGGATCGTCTCAAGGGGGGGGGTCCAATTTTTACCCTGGAACAAACTTTCGATTTGCACCCCCCCTCATACTTTTTCTATATACCGAGGGGTCTATGGCCCCCCTGCCTACGCCACTGTGTGCAACGTGGGTTGGTCCAAAAAATGCGACGGGGCAGTTTTTTGGTAATAACTCTAAGAATAAAAAAAAAAAAAAAAAGAAGTGTATAAATTTTTTTTGTAACTTTTTGGAGAGGGGGGTAAAGACTTGTGACGTCATTTTAGAAGAGTTCTGGCATTTTAGCAACAGTAGGTGGGGAGGTAACATTCGACTAAAGTCGCGTGACGCCAGTTACAGACGACTCCCCACCCCCCTGATTCGTCACACTTGTGGGGTTATTTATAGGTCATGTCTGATGTAGACTGGGTTGGGTGTGTCAAAATCCTGATGTGACATTCAGTCTTTAGCTTTAAGGTGTGTAGATAATATTGTTCGTCTAATGGGTCTGTGTCGAAAATCCAAAAATCTGCACACACAAACACACAAATACATCAACATGCCTTTTACTTAGGGTTGGGACGGTGTGGCCAAATGTTAGAACGTTTGACTGCTCATCCAAAAGTCTCAAGTTCGGGACACGCACTCGAGGCCGTACGAGTCCACTTTAGGGAAGGTAAAGGCGGCTGGGCATAGTGCTGACAACACTATCCCTTCGTATGACAAGGTCACTTACTGGAACTCTACTTCACCTGCCGTTTGGACCGAGAAGGTGCTTTACTACTTTGGGTTGTTCTATGTCAACAAATCTTTACTTGAGTTAGTGATCGTCCATAAATGACGTCACACTCGAAGGGGGGGAAGGTTTCGCAATTTTTTTGATGGTGTGTGCCGAAGGGGAGGTGGGGGGGGGGGGGGTTCAGATGGTGTGACGTCACACTTTAGCATTATAAAAAAAACAATGTTAGAAAACGTATTTTAGCCGTTATTTCGCGTTTTAGAAACGTTATTAATAAATTGTAAAAGAAAGTGATTAAAATACTCTTTAATTGATAGAGTTCAGACAAGAGTTTTGGAAAATATCGATGTTTTAAGAAAAATTCAAAGGGGGAGGGGGGGGGGGGGTAAGCTGATGTGTGACGTCATTGTAGGGGGGTCTGGCCTTTTGTGACGATGAGTGACGGAGGGGAGGAGGTAAAAAGCGTGACGTCTTTTATGGATGACCCCTTAGATCTATATGTTGTTTTTTAGTTTTCCCATTGAAAGACTCGTATAAGTCTATGAGATCGATTATCAGAGCTAAGGATATCATAACAGGTTGTTTTAGACTCAATATTCTGCCTCAAAACTATAAATAGCGATAAATCACATGACACCCGTACGCCGCATCGGCAGGGGGTATCTGGTTCACGTGTCATCGATACAGTTTTTTAACTCACCGAAGACGGAAGGGCGTGGCATTTAGCTGTAGCATGACTGCAGGAGCTTACACCGGTGACGTAGTTGACGGCACGCACTGCGTGAGGTCGTATGCTGGAGAACATTGAGAACATTGTTGTCTCCCTTGCTCGCTGTTTCCTCTATAGCGCTTTTTTCGTGTTAGTTTTCACTTTTCACTACATTCGCCAGGTTATTTAGCGCCCTAGACAAAACTTATTAAAACGCCCCCTTTCACACAAATTAATTGCAAAAACATATGCATAAGAAAACAATAAATTTAAAGTGACTTATTAAATTATTATCAATTGCATAAACGTTACGAGTAGACTTCAAAATCTAAATCTAATTTTTTCGTGTCTTCTTCGTTTCTACTAATTCCGGTGTCGAAGCGTAATCACATTATATTGAAATCAGGGAGGCGGTGGGGGTATTTTCACCACCGCGAATACCTATAAGGCCTATATAGGCCATTTGGACCTAATTTGGGGGTGAACGGAAAAAAGTCACAGAAAAAAAGTCACAGTGGAAAAATTTTATCGGAAAAATGTCACAGAAATAAAGTCACAGAAAAAAAGTCACAAAAATCTTTTTAGAAATATTATTATTAATTTGTTAAGAATTGTAAAATTTTGTATGTTTATTGTTGTGGGTTGTATTTTTTTATAGCATAAATTGTTTATAGACGTTAAAAGCATTATAATTTATAACAATTGTAAGTAAAAATACTCTAAGATAATTAACACAACAATCTCAACTTTTGTTACGTATTTAGTTAAATAGGCGGCAGAAAAGTTAATTATAAAAGAAATTTAGGCACATTTTGCCGTAGGCTATTCTCTGGTCGGCCTCTCCTCAGTAGGCATTGTCCGAACATATTTTGTGTTGTTGACGTTATGCGTCAATGACAGCCTTTGAACCTTGTCGGCTTTCTGTTTTGATCCTAAGTTTTGTTATGTAATGAGCGTGATAAATGTGGGCAGTAAAGGTGGTTGAACTAAACATAACTATTGTTGCTATGAGTTGAGGGCAGCAAGTCAGATGAACTTACCATTTCACGGTAATTTAATATAAGTATTTAGGCCTAAAAAAACACGATGAAAAACGTGGACTTGGAAGTATTCTATTCAATGCTACTAATCTTAAGTTTAAAATAATCACAATCTACATACTTCATAATACATATTTTTTGATGAATTATAAAAACTCCTATGCGTACACAGCCTACACACATTACATTATATTTAATTAATCCTAAGTTAATTTGCACTCTCTTAATATTTAATACATAAAAATATTAACAAATATCATGCAAATATATATTTGTGACTTTTTTTCCTGTGACTTTTTTTTCCTGTGACTTTTTTCTGTGTTTTTTTTTTCCTGTGTTTTTTTTTTCCTGTGACTTTTTTTCCTACAATCAATTTGGGGAAGGGGGCGCAACAATTGGTAATTCATCCTGGGCGCCGAAATAAATCGCTACACCTTTGTATAATACCCTGTCTATAGTTAATATAATGTAATCAAAGAAATAAAGTTATTAGGTACTTTTTAAAAACGGAGATTACACATTTTTGCGCCCCACTATGGATAGCGCCCTAGGCGACCGCCTAGGTCGCCTTATAGGTAGCGCCGGCCCTGTACATACAAGAATTTTTCTTATAGAGTAGAATATACTGGTGTATTCCGATTATAAATTCCCTTACATGTATCAGTTGTTAAACAAACTAATTAGAACCCAACGAACCCTAATGCAACTATTTGGATTTTGCACATGATCTCTGTGTGGTGATGTAATATGTATGAAAGGTGTATACGTGGGGCGGATCACTGTGTGTGTGTATATATTCTGTAGCGAGGCCGGCTGTGTTGACGTGTATGTTGTTGTACGGAGTGAACGAGGGTACAAGGGAAGCGACTGGTCGAGTGATAGCGGTTATGTTGTGAGCGAAAGATAATGAGGTGTGTAGGAATAAATGGGTAGGACAGTTGAAGATTGGAGTAGAAAGGAACAGGTTGATGCGTAAATGGACAAGAAAATTCGTTGGATTAAACAGACTGTTATACCTAACCTCTATGAGTTTGTTGGTGTAGACGTATACCTGAGTGTACGTAATTCCTGTCGCCCTCACATTCTGCCCTTTCGCATATAGTCAACAACAAATGCAAAACTAATGCAGGCTACTAATGTGGTGGTAGCGATCAAGATGTTCCGGTAAGAATTTGCAAGGAAGAAAATAATAAAATATGTGAATAAATGCTTTTAACTTGATAAAAAAACAGTGTGGAATTCAAGTGAATTGCTAAGAAAAACAAACTCAGAATTTCGCAACAAATGTGAAATATGTAAAGGGAGAGACATAGAGAAGCTACAGGGCTTTATCAATATGTCTTTTATGAATATCTTGAAGGTACATTGGCCAACGTAATTTTAGTTTTAATCTTCGGTTCTGGAAGTGTTCAGATAATCACCAGTAAAGTTTCCTTTTTCGAACCAAACGGTTCATGGAGCAAGTGAAGTAGATGCACCTGTTTCTGTAACCTCAGCATATGAAGAAATCGTGTGGTCAGTTGGGTACCCATCGTAGTTGGGTGAACCAGGATTCGAACTCAGGGCACGCCGTTGATCACTAGTGAAGTGAGAAAAAGTATCATATTATCTAAACCTCGACCAGAGTTTCTTCCAGGTATCTCTTCGGGGCACTCCCTCCCCCCACCCAAACGAAATGAATTTTATATAGAAAATATATACTTTTAACAGTGTCTGCCCCCCCCCCCCCCCAAAAAAAAAAAAACAAACAAAAAAAAACAACTTCAAGTGCCCTTCCCGGAGAAAAATGGAGGAAACACCGACCTCGACTGTGTATAATTCAGTATCGCAGCTCAAAAATCACATTCAATGTTGAACTTTTTTGTCACCCTCAATAGGGGCAA